>NC_142930.1:78457056-78484556 GCF_046866305.1 Octopus bimaculoides | reverse complement strand
TTCTGTGTTGACTTTTTGGAACTCTACTTCGCTCTCGTTGATCATCTCCACGCACTTTTCCACTGCAAAATCCACGTCGATAGATGGGTATAGTGATACCACATCCATGCTACCCACTATACACCCTGTCAGTTTGCAAGTGTTGTTGCAGTCGTTGATCCTGCTGAGGAGATCTTCCGTGCTGTCACAGACATCAGGTGACATCTGGATTATGGGGCGTATGATCATTGAGAGGAAGTAGGAAATCCTGTAGTTACTAGCGACATTCGCTCCACAGACTGGTCTTGTTGGTGGTCCCACTACAGGATTAGTTGTTACTTTGTGGTCCTTACGGAGCCCATACAGCGTCGGGATATCATTGTTCCAGGCTTGGAAGTTGTTGGCTGTGCGCTTCTGGGGTCTAAGAACAATTGTCCACATCATCATGTGGGCATTGAGGACTTTTTCTCTTTCCTCATGCGCCTGTAAGGTTGTTACCTTCGTATTGGCGATGTGAGGTTGCATTGCCTGGATATAGTTCGGCAGGCTGTCTATTGACATTCTGCCGGACTTATCTGTGGGAAGGCATACCACTTCTCCATTTTTCGTGCGCTGCATGAGCTTGTTAGGCCACTTGTGGGTATATTCCCAAGTTGTTGGGCCTCTGTCTTATTCTGTCTCTGTCTCTTAGTGTATAATTCTAAAATCTGTCTAAGTTTTGTCCTAGCTATAGTAAACTGTGCTTCCATGTGGTTATGAGTATGTTTAGGGATGCAGACTCTTTTGTTAAAGGGTAATGTTGTCGGGTATACCCGGCTCATATTATAAGTTTTGTCATGTATGTTGAAGAATTGAGTGTCAAGGAGGTTAGTATTCCTGTTGTTGGCCCCTCTGGGGTTGTCTTCTTCGTAACTACTACTACTATTACTGCCATTATTGCTACTCCCATTCATCCTGCTATTCCTACCACTACTATTGTTACTGTCACTACCACCACCACCACCACCACCATCACTATTGTTACCACCCCATCTAATGTTTTCTGTTTTAGGTCTACTGACTCCCTGTCCAAGAATTCTGTTGCATTCAACTTTATTCTCCCTCTTGACCCCCATGGCCTTACCTTTGTCTGTGTTCTTGTGCCTATGGTTATCTGTGTCTGTGTGTCGTTCTCCCTGTTATTGTTGTTGTTGTATTCGATTTGTTCTCTGTTATTGTTTTTGTTTCTATTGCTTGTCCTCATGTGTTCGTTTTTGCTGTTGTTGTTGTTGCTGTTGGTGTTCATGGGGTTGCAGTTGTTTTTGTTGCTACGGCTGTTGTTGTTGCTGCAGTCTCTATTGTTTGTGTTGTTGCTGCTGCTGTGGTTATTGTTGGTATTGTTGTTGTCGTGATTGTTTTCATCCATGTTGTTGTTGCTGCGGTTATCGTTGGTACTGTTGTTGTTGTGATTGTCGTCATTCATGTTGTTGCTGCGGTTATTGTTGTTGTTGTCATTCGTGTTGTTGTCACTCGTGTTGTTGCTGTTGTTGTTGTTGTACATGTTTAAATTCCAACGTATTTTTGTGAACGACTTTTCGATTTCGTAGAGGCATTGGATGGGGTTAACCTTGTGATATATCGCATATTTCGGTGGTAGTTGAAGTAGCGATTTTTCATCTGGGTCTGTTGTTATTCCCCCATAGATGTTGGCTTCGTTGTCTCTGTTGAACTCTGCTGGTAGAGGGACCTCTGCCATAACAATTCCGTTTATTGTTTCTGGGTATCCCTCTTTCTTTTCTTTTGCGAGTTTGTATTGCTGTTCACTTTTTAACCACGAGATTTTCTTTCTAAAGTGTATATTGCACTGGCGTTTGACATATGTATTCTCTGCGTATATTATATTCATAAGTGTGGTTCTCTCTATTCGTGTGGTGATGCCTCTAATTTCTTTTAATAGAATGCGTCTACGCTTATTTTGTTGGCTGAGTTCCTTATATATTTTGTTCTTAATGTTCGCCATTAGCGTCCGTTTTAGCCTTTCGGCTTGACCCTTGGTGAGTTCTAGTTTTTCTACGCTGGATGTGACCCTGTTGGTGTATAAAACAAATACAAACGAACACGTATTAACAGAGAATATAGGTGATACAGACACTCCCCATACACACATGCACTTTCAAAAGACAGACATATTGAAGGACACGCATGCGTAGACACATACAATAGGAATACAAAATACAAAATGGCTGATAGTTAGCAAGGTGAGACACACATAAGAAAGAAGGAAACAAAGGACCACTGATGAGGTCACAGAAGTGTGACGAAAGAACTCTGGCCGAAATAAGATTAAGATTAATGTAATATAAAGCTGAAGCAAATTAACACCAAATATACAGTGCGTGTGTTTTTATTGGCTAAACTGGCAATATGACCATCCCCAAGTACAACAATATATATATATATATATATATATATATATATATATGCATATGTAAGAACACAGGTACAAGATTTTCTGGGCAGGGAACACAGATGGGGTCGGGGGCGTGTGTATACTTCTTGCAGAGAAATGGGTGGATAAGGTAATCGAGGTAGAATATCCGATGGAATACTTAAGGTTAGATTAGTCCTTCACCATGGGTTAGCAACCATTATCTCGGCCTATGCCCCTCAGCCCAGGTGAAGAATGCACTCCACAACATAGACTAGTAGTTAGTGACTTCAGGATTAGGACCAAGTGGTTGCCCAGGAGATGACCAGCTTGGAGGAGAAATGTCTGGAAGCTCAAAGATCCTGCGAATGGACAGAGATTTAGAGACTTATTACTTGAGGCCTTTGACGAAATAGAAGGGGAAGTATCTTCACACGATGTAGAAGACAACTGGACGTTTCTACGGGACAACCTGCTGAGGGCCACTGACCAGATCTGTGGATGGTGCAAAGTCCCCTCTCGACCCAAAATAACGTGGTGGTGGAACAATGTTGTTGACAGGGCTATTAGACAAAAGAAACAGGCTTGGAGGGACTGGAAAAAACGGTGGTAGCAGGAAATTCTATCAGACTGCCAGGAGGGAAGCTAAGCGACAGGATTATTTAGCCAGAGGGGAAGCAGATAAGAAAAAATTTGCCAATGTTCTGCACTGTGAGAACCAAAGACTTGAAGTATTTTGTGTTGCAAGACAGTGTGTGAGAGAGAATTGTGATGTTGTGGGAGAGAAATGTGTTCGCATGGATGATGGTACGCTTGCACTGAACAAGGCTGCAAACAAAGAGGTACGGAGACGCCACTACGAAAGGTTGCTCAATAAAGGGAATGAATGGGAGAAAGAGAGTCTGCCGAATGTTGACCCAACAGAGGGACCAGCGATTCGAGTTGACAGTACCATGGTAGATAAAGCTATTAAGAGTATGAAGACAGGGAAAGCCCCTGGCCCTTCAGGAATCACTGCAGAGATGCTCAAAATATCTGGCAGTATTGGCTGTAGCCTAGTCACCCGTATTGTTAACCAGGTGATACAAGAAGGAGTCATACCCAATGACTGGTGTAGCGGCACCATAGTCAACTGCTACAAAGGTAAAGGTGACGCTTTAGATACAAATAATTACAGCGGTATCAAGCTGTTAGATCAGGTAATGAAAGTCACGGAGAGGGTCATAGCCCAACTAATTAGGGGAATAGTCAGTTTAGATGAGATGCAGTTTGGGTTCGTGCCAGGGAAAAGCACCACTGATGCTATATTTCTGGTAAGACAGCTGTGGGAGAAATACCTAGCCAAAGATAAACCTCTGTACCTGGCTTTCGTTGACATGGAGAAAGCCTTTGACAGGGTCCCCCGATCCCTTATCTGGTGGTCAATGAGGAAACTAGGGATAGAAGAATGGTTAGTGAGGGCTGTGCGAGCCATGTACAGAGATGCTGTCAGTAAGATGAGGGTTGGCAACGAGTACAGTGAAGAATTCTGGGTAGAGGTAGGGGTCCACCAAGGTTCAGTCCTCAGCCCCCTCCTATGTATCATAGTCCTCCAGGCGATAACAGAGGAATTCAAGACAGGATGCCCCTGGGAGCTCCTCTATGCTGATGACCTTGCATTAATTGCTGAGTCACTATCAGAACTAGAGGAGAAATTTCAGGTGTGGAAGCAAGGACTAGAATCGAAGGGCCTTAGAGTCAACCTAGCTAAAACCAAAGTTCTAATGAGTAGGAAGGTAGACAAAATACAAACCCCTTCAGGTAGATGGTCCTGCTCGATCTGTAGAAAAGGCGTAGGTAGAAACTCTATAAGATGCACCTAGTGCAAGCTATGGACACATAAGAGGTGCAGGAATATCAAAGGAAGGTTAACTAGGAAGTTAGTTTTTGTATGTAGCAGATGTTCAGAAGCTATAAACACTGTAAATGTGCAGAAAACAACTTCTGCTACATTCCAGGGAGAAAAACTAGACGTAGTTGATAGCTTCCGCTATTTAGGTGACCAAGTTAGTAGTGGGGGAGAGTGCGCTGAAAGTGTAGCTGCTAGAATAAGAATAGCCTGGGCAAAGTTCAGAGAGCTCTTACCTCTGCTGGTGACAAGGGGCCTCTCACTCAGAGTAAAAGGCAGACTGTATGACGCATGTGTATGAACAGCCATTCTTCATGGCAGTGAAACATGGGCTATGACTGCTGAGGACATGCGTAAGCTTGCAAGGAATGAAGCCAGTATGCTCCAATGGATGTGTAATGTCAGTGTGCATACTAGACAGAGTATTAGTACCTTGAGAGAAAAGTTGAACTTACGAAGCATCAGTTGTGGTGTGCAAGAGAGACGATTGCGCTGGTATGGTCATGTAGCGAGAATGGATGAGGATAGCTGTGTGAAAAAGTGCCACACCCTAGCAGTTGTGGGAACCTGTGGAAGAGGTAGGCCCAGGAAAACCTGGGATGAGGTAGTGAGGCACGACCTTCGAACATTGGGCCTCACCGAGGCAATGACTTCTGACCGAGACCTCTGGAAATATGCTGTGCGTGAAAAGAGCCGGCAAGCCAAGTGAGACCTAAATCTAAGGCCTCAGCCAGTCCACTTATGCGTACTTTCCTTCATTGGACATTAAACTTTGCTTGCGAAGACCTGTCGAGGCAAATGAAATCGAAATCGAGATCAAATTAAATTTGACGACTGGCACCCATGCCAACGTCGTCTCCTTCATTGGACACGAAACTCAGCTTGTGAAGACCTGTTGGGACAAGCGAAAGCGAAATCGTGATGGCACCTGTGCCCAGCATCGGCTTTCTGGCACTTGTGCCCGTGGCATGTGTAAGGATTTTCGAGTGAGATCGTTGCCAGTGCCCCTTGAGTGGCTCTTGTGCGGGTGGAACGTAAAATACACCATTTTGAGCGTGGCCATTGCCAGTACCGCCTGACTGGCCTTCGTGCCGGTGGCACGTAAAAGCACCCACTACACTCTCGGCGTGGTTGGCATTAGGAAGGACATCCAGCTGTAGAAACTCTGCCAAATCAGATTGGAGTCTGGTGTAGCCATCTGGTCTCACCAGTCCTCAGTCAAATCGTCCAACCCATGCTAGCATGGGAAGCGGACGTTAAACGACGACGATGATGATGATGATGTATAAAAATATGTATGCATGTATATATACTCTTACTCTTTTACTTGTTTCAGTCATTTAACCACAGCCATGCTAAAGCGCCGCCTTTAGTTGAGCAAATCAACTCCAGGACTTATTCTTTGTAAGCCTAGTACTTATTCTATCGGGGTTTTTTACCGAACTGCTAAGTTACAAGGACGTAAACACACCAGCATCGGTTGTCAAGCGATGTTGGGGGGACAAACACAGACACACAAACATATATACACATACATACATACATACATATATATATATATATATATATATATATATATATATATATATATATATTGTTACGAACGCCCGCGCGAAAACCTCAATGAAGAGAAAATTTGCACGTGCGACGATGAACACTCAGTGAGTCAGGATGTTCGCCAATAAGCCCCGGCGGAGCACGTAACGATGACAACGAAAAGGAGAAATAACACAGACCATTCGTTGTGTAGTCAAACTAAATTTTTTTTCAAAACAAAACAAAACATTGCATTACAATAATTCATGCTTTTGAAATAACACATGTAGCATTTAACAATAGTTTCCAAGCATTTAACATTACAAAGTTTACAATCATTACATAATCATAAAGTTTACAATCAAGAGTCATTAAAAGTTCTTCTGCTTCTTTTGTTTTTCTTTTCTTTTCCTCTCTTTTAACACAGTTAACAAAAGTTCTTTTTCTTTCTTTTCAACCAGTTAACATCACAATTAGCAAAGTTCTTTTTATTTTCTTCACAAAAACATATAACCAAACGCAATAACATTTTCTTTAAAGAAATATAAACAAAGCTTCACCGCAACAAATTATTTCTCCTGACCAACGCAGCCCACTACATCACTTTTGCCTGCCACAACAGTTCCATCTCTCTGTCTCTCTCTCAGATTGCTTCAGTCCCTATCTGCCTCTCTTACGGGCTAAACCCTCTCCGTCACTGGCTCTATCTATTTTGCTGATCGGCTCTCTCTATCAACAGCCTCTCTCTCTCAATCTCTATCTGTCAGTCTCTATCACCAACCGCTCTGTCCATCTGGCTGACCACTGCTGTCACTCCACTTGTTCTTCACTGGCTGACCGCTTGTACACCAACTGCGATTCCAAATCTATGCTCCCGTATTTATGACAGATACCTATGACAGATACCGTACCCAACAGTGCTACGTTCCCCTCCAAAACTGGGTCAGTTTAGTACAGTTCCTATTTGCTTTTTTTAAACTTTCGGTGACCGGAAAGGGTCAGAGATCACATTCCTATGCCATAAATAACCGTGCTCGTTGACAGGACAAAGGAAATACCATTGTCCTGAATAACTAGAATATGGTTTCAAACTTAGCTCCTGGAATAGGGACATAACGTTATTTTTGTTTATCGGCGGTTGTATCAATATATATATATATATATACATATATGTACAATTAGATGAGAGGAATTAGCAGTAAAAATTATTCCTACCCAAATAGCAGTAGAATTCTTAATACCTACTACTAGAAGGACTTTATCTTCTCCATAGGAAAAAATAACGGACTACCTCATCACAAAGTTTAAAAAGTTGGCATATTATTATTATTGTATCAACAACCCCTCAAGAAATAATTTCCACATAGACCCCTCCACCGCATACAGAACTGACACGCACGTACCCAACAAATTTTAACAAATAAACAGCATTCCAAACGCAACGAATAACGGTCATACTAGGGATCATGTATGTATGAGAATATTTATATATACATATATATATGTATGTGTGAGGGGATAGATGTATATGTGTATGTCACCCTCACATGTGGTGACAGTGCCTGTTGACTATTTTGGTATGCATGTGCAGCCATCTGTGTATGTGCATCTGAGCACACATATATGTACTCATGTAGCTATGTTTTTGTATCCATGTATATCTGCGTATGGTAATGTATACATGCATAGGCATGTATATTGGAGTTTTTATAACTCCAATATATACTTTTATACACTTTTTGTAGCCTTTTTTATGTGCCTTATATTTTCATATTTTCATTTTTATTTTATTCTTATTTTATATTTGTATTGTATTTTGTAAATCTCCGAAGAGGCTTAGCGAATCATTACAGAGAAAAGGTTAATTATATAGATTCTAATTATGAAACCGATCTGAGTAGTAATAATAATAATAATTTTAATAGCAATAGTAATAATGATACAGTTTTTAATTTAAATAATAACAATAAATATGAAGATAACCTCAATCATAAATTACCTAACGATAGCAACAAGCTTAACATTCTTTCACGAAATAAGGGAAATAACCGTCAAATAAAACCTTGTCTCAATGATAATAATAAACTAAGACTATTTATAAACAATACCGGAAAACATTCTAAACCAGAACCTAATAAATATGTCTGGGTAATTCTTCCTTTTAGTAAAAGTGTAAAATCAAACTTGGTATCCCAGTTCCAAAACGCTATAAATAAGAACTTTCCTAAACATTCTCATTACTCCCAAGTCATAAACACACACAAGGTTAGATTCGGTTTCTCTAACATGAAGAACATTTCACAGATAATATCTGCACACAATATGAGGCTTTTGCATCCACTAGAGAGTTCAAACAGTAATAACATTGAACCAGACATTATTAACCCTTACCAAAATAACAATAATAACACTAATAATAATAATATAGGGAACAATAATAATAACATGACACATAATAGTAATAGTCACAACAACAAAATCATTATTTCAGAAGTTAATAGCAAAAGAATTAGTTTTTTAAGTGAAAATGCGAAACTCAGAAACACTATCTACCAATGCCAAGTTAGTACTCCTACAAATACTCACTTTTATGTAGGATCTTCCTCTACACCATTATCCACTAGAATTTCTAACAATTTTTCATCCTTTAGAGATAGAAGCAAACGTAATACCACGAGCCTTAGCAAACTAATTTGGGATCTTAAAGATAATAACATTAAATTTCAACTAGACTGGCTTATTCTTTCTATTTCTAAGCCATATGAAAAGGGTGGAAAATTTTGCCATCTTTGTGTTACCGAACTCCTCTTTATTTTATTTTCAAAGAATAATCTGGTAAATACTTTCATAGAACATTCTTACAGATGTAAACACTGGCAAAAACATACATTTTCAGCATTTAAATAAGTCACTGTTTTTATAAAACGCTATCATATTAACCCGTAATAAGTAAATTCTTCAAATAGTTCTAATAAAACATATTATTAATTCCCTCAAAGGTTAGATTAAAATTATTTACGATTCAAATTATTTATCTAAACTTTCGTAATTTATTAACCTAAATTAGAGCATACTTTAAATCTTGATAAACTCTTGTAACAACCAAAACATACAAAATTTATGTACGTATGAATATACCGGTATAGGTGTTTTATATATACGCGTATATCTGTGAGAGAAAATGTGTATGTGTGTGTCTGTGTGTACATATTCAGGGTTTGTATAAACTAGAGGTGTTTCTATTGGTTTTTTTGTGTACGTATACGCATTATCATTTATATTTTTACTTTTACCCTTGTTTTTACTCTTATTAATATATATTTTTTTAAATATATCAATATGCATTCACGTATGATTTTTTGGCTGTATGTACATTTTTGTGTATAGATGTATTTATTTATATATTCATATATGAGTGTACTTGTGAATAAGTATGGGAGCGTATTTGTGTAGATGTATTTTTTATAAAAAAATATATGTCTATATTTAGATGTATGTGTGTAAATATACATGTGTGTATATGATTGTATATACAAGTATATGTGAGTGTGTATGTCCACATGTGTATGTATATGTATGTATGTATATGTATATATATGTGTGTGCCTGTGTATATATATATATATATATATATATATATATATATATATATATATATATATATATATATATATATATATATATATATATGTGTGTGTGTGTGTGTGTGTGTGTGTGTATATTTATATATATATAGATATGTGTGTGTGGGTGTGAGTGTCTGTGTGTATGTATGTATATATCTATACTTGTGTGGGTGTGTGTACGTATGTTTGTAAGTATATATGTGTGTATATGTGTACATATCTATGTATATGTATGTATATATAATTGTGTATGTATTTGTATAAATCCATATCTATGCGTTATTAGGTTCTGTATGTGTGTACATATATCTGTATGTATGTGTGTGTATATATGTATGTATGCGTGTATGTGTGTTTGTGTATATATATATATATGTGTGTATATATATATATATATATATATATATATATATATATATATATATATATATATATATATATATATATATATATATATATATATATATATATATTTGCTACAATCGCTTTCGTGACGGATCCGGCGCCTTTCGTGGAAGCTTTCGCCCGCTTCTTAGGACCGACTGACCCGTGCTCGACCGCCGTTGGCACGGAACCCTTCTCCACTTCGGTCTTCGAAGGTCTCGTTCGAATGTGGTGTGTGCCAGAGGGTTTGCAAATCCAATGGGGGTCTTAAAAGACATGTTAGGATCCACAATGAGCAGAACTTACTTGCAGGTATTGGTAGTGCAAATCAGAGGTGCAATCTGTGTGGGTGTTTTTTCAAAACACTGTCTGGTTTAAAAAGCCACATCAGACGCCATGAAAGGGCTAAGGTATAGGTGCAGGAGCTGGTCAAACTCTGTTTAAGGAGTAGACAACCACCATATATATATATGTATATGTATATATATATATATATGTGTGTGTGTGTATATATATATATATATATATATGTATATGTATGTATGTATATATGAAAACATTTGAGTTCTTTTTCTTATATATATGTATTTGTATGTATGTGCATGCGTGTGTTTACGTATGTGTTTGTATACATGTATGTATATGTATATGCGTATCTGTTTATTTGGTTATAGGCGTAGATGTATATGTATGTGTCTATTTCTATTTATACATGTGTATATATATATGTATATATGTGTGTATGTGGACATGCACACATGTGTGTATATTTGTATATGCGTGGGTACGTATGTGCATATGTGTAAATGTGGGCGTATGTATGTGTGTGTGTATATATATATATATATATATACACATATATATATATGTATATATATGTATATATATATGTGTATATGTAATTATGTATGCATGTATGTTTATACATTTATATGTATGTGTTGTCCAACCCACCATCCGGTAGCGTCCAATTCTCTAACGGTTTTATTCAAATGAATCACGTCATAACCTTATCCATCTATTGTTTTCATACTCGGTCATAATGTCTTACGTTTAAGAAGATTCCCATGCATTCCCTGAAGAGAAGGTTACAATTTTAACATCACAGATCCCTATGGATCACACAGGTTGTAATCCTTTGAAACATATGTAGGAATAAAGTATGCAATTATAACATGCGTTTTCTCCATTCCTTAAATTTTTAAATATACTCAAATACCCAAAATTTCAAGGAGTTCCTGCCTTAAAAACAGGAACTACACCACAGTTATTTTGTGTTCTTTGCTACATTGGTTTCTATTAACCCATTTATTCTATCCGAAGAATTTTTATTCATTAAGATAGAAGAAATACATATAATTAAATATATATATATATATATATATATATATATATATATATATATATATATATGTATGTATGCATGTATATATGTGAGATATATGAGATAATAGTTTCAGAATTAATAATGAAACTATTAAACTGAAAGTATCTGACATTACAATAAAGAGATGTTATTGTTTCACTTTTGACATGTAACACTGAAATAATGTGGAGATAAGAGATTGCTCCAGGATTTGAATTAGGCAAGAAGTTGAAATTTTTTTGGGCCCATGACACCACATGGATCCTAAGTAAAGGCATGTGTAAAATTTGAATGAAATCAGTTGGGTAGTTCGCGAGTTTTAGGGATTCACACAGACAGATTCACAGGCAGATACACATTCTCAGTTTTATATGTTAAGATATATATGTATGTATATATATGTATATATGTGTGTGTGTGTGTGTGTTTGTACTCCCATCATTGCTTGACAACCGATGTTGCTGTGTTTACGTCCCCGTAACTTAGGCGTTTGGAAAAACAAACCGATAGAATAAGTACTAGGCTGACAAAGAATATATCCTGGGGTCGATTTCTTCGACTGAGGGTGGTGCACCAGCATGGCCACAGTCACATAACCAAAACAAGTAAAACAAAAAAAAATTATGCTATTTTAATCCTGAGCAATGCCAGGTATCTCTGCTAGTATGTATATGTGTGTATATATATATATATATATATATATATATATATATCATTCAACCACAGTAGTGGTTGAATATATTCTTAAGTCCACCATTTCGTCAATCGCAGCAGATTCCAAGCTTCACCACTAATTCAGTTCTCAACTAAATTGCAAACTGCTAACAGTTTTAAAGAGGACACTTTGGTATAAATAGTTTGAGATTTGGTTCAGTAGAAAAAGTTACTGCCCCCTCAAGGGTCGCAGGAAGGCACCTATTCACCTTCAATTTTAAATTAAAATTATACCTTTCTTTGGCTTAAATGATAGAAAAATGCATGAGGAATTCAGAATTACTAATTGCATTGAACAAAATTTAGTAGAAAAAGAGTTATGAGGTAAAATGTTACGAAATTTCATATCAGTAAGTAAGAGAGTAAGGGAGTAATGCTTCAGCAGTAAGAATAAAGAATATATTTCTAAAATGAATGTTTACTTTCTAAGGCAGCGAGCTGGCAGAAACATTAGCATGCCAGGTGAAATGCTTGACTGTGTTTTGTCTGTCTTTACGTTTTTGAGTTCAAATTTCAATAAGGTCAACTTTGACGTAGAGATTATTTCATTAATTTTTTTTTTTAACTAAACACTTTCAAACTTCTGATACTGGTAGAATGTGTCACATAGAATAGGGTTTACTCTTAACGTTTTTGAAAAAATTACGTATTTTAGAAGTGGTATTTCGTCTGTCTTTACGTTCTGAGTTCAAATTCCATCGAGGTTGACTTTGCCTTTCATTCACTTCGGATCTATTCAATTAGACGTACAAATTATTTCGTTAATTTTTTTTAACTAAACACTTTCAAACTTCCATTACTGGTAGAATGTGTCACATAGAACAGGGTTTACTCTTAATGTTTTGTACAAAATTTTGTATTTTAGAAGTTATTTCGTCAGATGTTACAGAGTAACAATGGACAAATTTGTGTTTGATAAGTGCCAACACACGAAACTCTCAGCTTTTGACTTACTCTCTAACCTCTGCTGATGATATATATATATATACATATTACATATATGTGTAAAAACATCTCATCACACAATCAAACCAATGAAAGAGCCTCTACCTGGTTGCTCGATACACTAAAAATAACAGCCAAAGTATCACCCTACCTAAATCATGCGCCCATTGTATGTAATGTCCTAGATTATCCCTAAAAAGACAGTTTGCTGAAGGATGGAATGTCTGTGATGATATGTTTGCAGTATCAGGGTTGATCTGAGGCTAAATAACAACACTATGGTAAATTTCTATATTAACACCCGCACGATTTTCACTAAGAAAAAGAAAATTTGATTTTTTGCGTGGAATCAAGTATCCTGACATCCTAATATGCTGCAAGTCCCTTATTTTGGTTTGGTAAAAATTGCATGGAATCAAATACCCTGACCTCCTAATATGTTGCAAATACCTTATTTTGGTCCAGAATCATTGGAAATTTTATTTTTCATTGAATGAATTCCTGTGACCTCCTAATATTGCAAAATTAGGTTAGTTAAGGTGAGCCTGGTAACTGATGGTTTTGGGGTTTTTGGGGTCTATTATCATCAGTTACATGGAAAAATTGAAATATTATCTTTCAGTATTTTATAAGGTAAAACCTTAAATTATTAATTGACATATTATCTTATAACAGCAATGCCTGTAAAAATCATGGATTACAGGGAAAAATGCGAGCATGTAAAGTAATATTCTTAAGATTATAAACCTGGAAAAGTGCAGGACAAGTTATTACACCTGTAAAAGTATAGGACAAGCTATTACTTCTAGTAAAGTAAAGAATAAGAAACTTTTTACTTAAAATATTGCAGCTAAAATTAAAATTTTAATATTAAAAATTATTTTATTATAGTTTACAAATAATACTATACTTATTTAAGTAGAATTTGGCTAATTTACTACCTTAAATACAGGAAAAAGTGACTAATTAGACAAACTTACAAATTAGCTGAACAGTTTTGTACAATAAATTTAAAAGATGAGAACTGTAAGGAGTGATAAATTAGAAGTGGCATTCTTTGCTGCAATATTTTAAGTAAAAAGTTTCTTATTCTTTACTTTACAATAGTTTGTCCTATACTTTTACAGGTGTAATAACTTGTCATGTACTTTTCCAGGTTTATAATCTTAAGAATATTACTTTTCATGTTCGCATTTTTCCATGTAATATATATATATATATATATATATATATATATACCGTTTATTCCTCCACAATTTTTTCTTCTCTCCCCTTTGTGTATACAGAGGAGGTAGAAAGAAATTAGATAACACCATTTGTAATGATGCCAGTGGTATGCATCTTAGATACCAAGGTAAAAACTAGAATACTGCACAGAGGTTTTGTGACAAAGCAAACAGTGAACACATGGTACAAGTCTGATAAATATCAATGAGTGATGTTTGTAGAGGCTACACTTCATGGGGAACTAGTCTGTATATTTAGGAAAACTCTGAAGGACACCAAATTCAACATTAAGATTGCTGAGAAGCAGGGAGAATAAAATTTAGTTTGATATAACACACTACCATATAATATCCTTTCCAGGAGATGCAGACTGCTCCAAAGAATCCTTGCCTATTTTGTGGACCAATGAGAAGATCTGAAAGACTGTCAAGATGCTTACATGCTTACATGCACTTTTGCACAATGCAGTGTGAATGAATTTGAGTAATCTATACATATTGTATAGCTGAGTTTGTGAGTGTGCATGTGTGTGTGTGTGTGTGTGTGTGTGTGTGTGTGTTGCATCTATAGAAATCCACACCTTACAAGATAGCAATCTGGGAGTCACACCAATGGATTCTTCATGGTCGAAAATGCCCGGAATCGGCCATTTGTTTTTTTTTTTTTGGTTGCTTCCTAACATGTGAATTTTTGCATTAAAAATAATTTTAAACCATAAATTCTAACAATTTTCAAGTCGCCACCATTTGCAAACATGAGTTAAGTCCCCTTCTAGCGATGGTGCAAAGAGAGAGAGAGTGAGAGAGATAACAGATTTTTTAAATTTCGTCTTTTTACTGCTCCATTTATCCACAACTAATTTCCATATTTGCTGAATCCGTTGCTCTACTCATACCGACATATAGCTGGTCGTGCATGAACATGGGAGACAGTAGTAGTTACCAGAGCAAAAATCATCACTGCTCACTGTAGACACGGTCCTTTGCAAACGATCGGCTGTTATTTTGTAAACAATGTTACGAAACTTCATGTTTTCTAATTATATATATATATATATGCTTTCGGTGCAAATGGTTTTCTTGTACAATGCAGTATCATGTTTTCGAATTATATATATATATATATACATATGCTTTCGGTGCAAATGGTTTTCTTATATGACACCGTATCTTACAATCCTGTAAATGATAATAATAATGGTATTTTTATATAACATTAAAGTTTATGGCGTTCACCGTGCAATGACTAAGGAAAATAGTCTAATAACGAGGCATATAAGCACTCGACAGAAAAAAGGCTTTCCTATCCATGTGTGAAGGTACCACAATTATTCATGTTAACAAAGGGATGTGGGTTCGCGTCCCACCCCACGCAGATGGGAAAGCCTTCTTTTTTCTGTCGAGGGTTTATATCCCCCATTATTAGACTATTTTCGTTAGTCATTGCACGGTGAACGGCATAAGCTTTAAGCTTATATAAAAATACCATTATTATCATTTACAGGATTGTAAAATACGGCACCCTATAATAAAGCCATTTGCACCGAAAGCATATATATATATATATATATATATATATATATATATATATGCTTACTATAGCCTCAGGTTGAACAAAATCTTCAGTGGATTTCTTACTCGGAAACTGAAAGAAGACTGTCGTATATATATATATGTGTATATTTGTATATGTGTGTACTTTTATATTGGGTTTGTAGCCCCACCATTGCTTGACAACTGATGTTGCTGTTTACATTCCCGTAACTTAGCGGTTTGGTAAAAGACACTGACACAATGAGTACTAGGCTTACAAAGAACAAATCCTGTGGTTGATTTCTTCGACCAGCGGCGGTGCTCCACCATGGCCGCAGTCACATGACAGAAACAAGTAAAGCAATAAAATCTATGCCATTTTCATCCCGAGCAAGGCCGGGTATCTCTGCTAGTCATTAACCAAATCAATAACCATAATTTACCTTATGGTGTGGATGAATTAACTGTATCCTTCCCATTGTTATAAACACAAAGTATCTATTTAATTCACTGTGTGTATGGATGTGTGCCAAACCACATGCATGCATATGCTTATATCTTTGTGTAAGTTTGTATGAGTGAATGTATGTGCGCCATACAACCTAAACGAGGGTGTGTATACATCCATGTCTGCTCACAGTTATATTTAATACTTTTTTTGCTGTATTGTATATTTGTTTCTTTTTACATCTGATTTTATTGATCTTCTATAATAATGATGCTGTATCCCTTAATTTATTGCTTTTGTATACACATACCAAAAAGAAAACTTGTGGAACAGATGTTATTTTAACGAGATACATCTTGTAATCACCTGAAGAGACACATCTACACCGACAGATACTCCTAAACCAGTTGTTCAGTATCTCACCCATGAGGGATCGGTGCTAGGTGGGTTGAAACAATTGTAGTGATCAATAAACATTCTCATATCTTCCATCTTCAATCTCTCTCATTAATCATATATATATATATATATATGATTATATATATATATATATATATATATATATATATATATATATATATATATATGATTATATATATATATATATATATATATTTACACACACACATTTACATACACACACACACATGCACACACACACACACACACACACACACATATATGGTAATTAACATCATAATTTAGGGTCTTCCCCTACCTAGCCTCCTTTATAGACAGTTACTTTATACCCAATTTACTACTCCTAATATCTTGACAATATTTTTGACCATACCTAGCCATGAGCTGTCACTCTTGCCCTTCATTCCAAACAGACACAGTCCTCTAGTCTTAGATTTAGTTGTTGATAAGAAGACAAATAAATTAGAAATCCTTTACAAGCTATGACCCCAGTAAGCTTCATGCCTTTCTTGGAAGTGTAGTCTATTTTTAGCTACAATAGCGACAACATGGATTTCTTCCATATTTTTGCTCTGTTAAAGTATTTGAGAAAAATTATATTAGTGTGTCCAACTGATGAAAATTCTATTTATTTGTGAGAGCCCTGCATTTAAATTGATGTAATGATTGCATTGTTCAATTAAATGGAGCCGCTTGAAACAGTCGTACTGCATCATTTCTTGATATGCTGTTGCTTATTTTGATTATATATATATATGTGTGTGTGTGTGTGTGTGTGTGTGTGTGTGTGTGTATATAAAATTAACAGAATGAGATAAAAAATCCAAGGCTATGAAAGATTTCAGAACATTTATAAGAAGATCTTACAGCTGTTTCCGGGATATTTTACATATCCCTTCATCAGAGACAGTGCGAGAAAATGGTTAAGCAATAGTTATTATAGAGAGGATATGAAATACAGAGTGAAGTGGAGGAAGGAAACAGAAATGAGATACGTAACGATATTGTATCAACAGTTCCATTATTTGACCAGAATGGTGGAAATATAAGTTTCTTGTACCTTGTGTGTAGGTTCCAATGTTGCTTATAATTGGTCATTCCAAGCATAAAGTCTTGTAAAAGGTGTTATTCGATGGAGAGTTTTTTGTTGAAGTGACTTAAAAGTTAGGAATGTGTTTGTAAGGTGAAATAAAAACAAGAAAAGAAGGAAAAAAAGAAGAGAAAGAAAAAAGAAGAATAGAAAAAGGGGGAGAGAGATAATAAAGAAATGAAGAGACAGAATGTATGCTGGCTAGTGGTCAGTCAGGATAAAATGATAGAAAGAAGAGAGAGGTGAGAGTGAGATAGAGAGAAAGAGATGAGGGTGTAAAGAGATGAGAGGGTAAAGAGTAAAGGAGTGTGAGGTATGTTGTGATAAAGCCTAAGTGAAGAGCAGAGAGAGGGGGTAGGGGTAGTAAAATGGTGGAATAAAGAATTTGGGAATACAGGTTAGGTTGCTTAAGAGACAGGTCAGTGATGAGTAGTAGAATAACGTATATCTGTGAAGATGTATACACGTATATATATATATATATATATATATATATATATAAAAACAAATAGTAAATGAGTATATGCATATATACGTACAGGTATGTGCATACCGACATCCACCTATATGTATAGGTGCATATCTGGGTACAGGACATTGCAAACAAAACGTAGACAAGAAAATACACAAGCCACATAGAGAACATTTTCCTTCATCAGCTACCCCTGTTTTAACACCGGCGTTTCGAAGAGCTGATATATATATATATATATATATATACCCACTGCATGGCACCTTGGGCAAGTGTGTTCTGCTATAGCCTTGGGCCAACCAAAGCCTTGTGAGTGGATTTGATAAACAGAAACTGAAAGAAGCCTGTCGTATATATATATATATATATATATATATATATACACACACATATACATATATACACATATACATATATATGTATATATTTGTGTGTCTATGTTTGTCCCCCACCGTTGTTTGACAATTGATGTTGGTGTGTTTACATCCCCGTAACTTACCAGTTTGGCAAAGAGACTGATAGAATAAGTACTAGGCTTACAAAGAATATGTCCTGGGGTCAATTTGTTCGACTAAAAGCAGTGCTCCTGCATGGCCACATTCAAATGACTGAAACAAGTAAAAGAATACCACTCATTTACTTACATAATGTGCCTTGGTTTTTTTGTACAGGTCTCACACATTTTGAGTGACTGAGAGTTATAGTAGTTGTGATTGGTTCTTCTGATATTTGTAATGTATCAATATAGTTTTGAAAAGCTGGTGTTGTTTGTAATCTGCTGGTGTTATAATCTGTGTTGAGGTTCAGCATTAACTCATCAGTTTGTTTCAACTTCTGCAATAGAAAACACACTGTTCAAAACATTATTTTACCTATTTACCTATCATCATCATTGTCTTCATATCCACCATTGTCATCATCAGCAGAAGTATTCCCTCCATGTAAATGATGATTACTGGGACCACCACCACCACCATCATCATCATAATTATCATACTCCACACTCTCACCATAATTGTCATCATTGTAATCAACTTCATTCATCACTATCACTATTTGCAACACTTATTCTCAAAAACAGAGTGTACTTTTACAAGTTAATGCAATCTGGTAAAAATAGCAACAAAATCTTCCTAAAACCGTATGCTATTATTTTGAAAAAAGGAGAATATATTGCATAATGTAATTTTAAGTATGTTATGAAAAGATGGTCATTGCTATAATGCCTTTGATCATAGATTTGCACAGTCAGGTCTCACTTGGAATAAATAACTACAGAATACACTTATTCCTATGTCTTCTACATTTCATATAGTTAGAGTGGTAAAGTTACAGAAATGGCAGAGTGGTGGAGTAAATGCTTTATGCTTTAGTTCAAATCCTGAAAGAATAAGATACAAAGTACACTTTGCCTTTCATCCATCCAAGATTAATAAAATATGTACTGGACAAGTAATGGATTTGATCAAGTTTACATTAACTTTCACCCCAAATTTGTGGTCTTGTGTCAATAATACAAAAACTATGGATGAGGTAATGAAAAATGATCTCAAGATGTTACATTTAATGATAGAAGCAACAAAGGACTGTGTCAACTGGTCATACATGGTGCTGCAGAGCACACAACCTTTCACGCAAACTTAGTGTACATGTATGCCACCTTTGCCAATTGTTTTGTCAATGCATCCCTTCTGCCTTGCCCATTTTATACTCTGCATCATCTATTCTAACTACTGTGTCTATTCCATACAGTTTGGTTGGAACAATATATGATATACTTTGGCTATACATGAGTAAAAGTGATATAATTGATTGAGTTAGTATTAGCCCCAATCAAACTGTTAAATAAAATCTAGTCAGCTGTGTTGGTATTTGAACATTAAAGGCACCATACTTTTCTATATCTTAAAGCATCTGATGCAACTTTTAGCAGCACTCTCCACAATCCAAGAAAACACTTGATATTTGTTGCTCTTTAAGTGTGTATAGCTGTAGGACATGAATGCAAAATGGGTGGGATCAGGTAGCAACTGCAAAGATCTTTGCAGTAAGAATCTTACTCTTATAGTTCCATTGCTATAATATTTTTCCCAACTGAGGACAATAACGCTACATAGTTATTACTATGTAAAGGGAAGACATGGGTAATGCATGTATTTCTTAAAATGTGTCTCCCAACATACTCATCCTGATGATCTACTTATTTATGTATATTTCTTTGGGATACATTTCATGCATGAATGTATATGTGAGTGTATGTATGTATATAAGTCCGAAAATACATGTAAATATCTTTTCTTCTATTTATTTTAGTATTCTTTCTAGAATGAGGGAGGTGGTTTCTGAAAAAGAAACAAAAATCCATCATTGGAATTTGGATAACAATAATGATAATTGTAATATATTCAACTTTAAAAAAGTTTTGTTTATTTTTACTGATCCATTTACAGATTGTATCTCTAAAGTTCTTGTTAGCAGCTCTATTTCTTTGCTTGAACATTTTAGCTTCTCCAGCTTCTTGCTTAGGCATTTGCTTACAAAGCTGAGTGCATGAATGATTATTGGTATGAATACAAAATTAGATAGGCTGTGAAACATGGGCTGTGACTGCTGAGGACATGCGTAAGCTCGCAAGGAATGAAGCCAGTATGCTCCGCTGGATGTGTAATGTAAATGTGCATACCCGTCAGAGTGTAAGTATCTTGAGAGAAAAGCTGAACATAAGAAGCGTCAGTTGTGATGTGCAAGAGAGACGATTGCGCTGGTTTGGACATGTGGTGAGAATGAATGAGGATAGCTGCGTGAAAAAGTGCCACTCCCTAACAGTTGAGGGAACCCGTGGAAGAGGTAGGCCCAGGAAGACCTGGGCTGAGGTGGTGAGGCAAGACCTTCGAACATTGGGCCTCACCGAGGCGATGACTACTGACCGAGACCTTTGGAAATGTGCTGTGCGTGAGAAGACCCGGCAAGCCAAGTGAGATCGTTGCCAGTGCCCCTGGACTGGCTCTTGTGCGGGTGGCACATAAGATGTACCATCCTGAGCGTGACCGTTGCCAGTACCGCCTGACTGGCCTTGTAGGGTTTTCGAGCAAGATCGTTGCCAGTGCCCCTGGACTGGCTCTTGTGCGGGTGGCACATAAGATGTACCATCCTGAGCGTGACCGTTGCCAGTACCGCCTGACTGGCCTTGTAGGGTTTTCGAGCAAGATCGTTGCCAGTGCCCCTGGACTGGCTCTTGTGCGGGTGGCACATAAAAGACACCATTTCGAGCGTGGCCGTTTTCATGTGGGTGACACGTAAAAGCACCCACTACACTCTCTGAGTGGTTGGCGTTAGGAAGGGCATCCAGCTGTAGAAACTCTGCCAAATTAGATTGGAGCCTGGTGTTGCCATCCGGTTGCACCAGTCCTCAGTCAAATCGTCCAACCCATGCTAGCATGGAAAGCGGACGTTAAACGATGATGATGATGATGATGATGATGATGATGATGATGATGATGAAGGAGTTGCAAGCTTCAAATCAGTTGTCCATAGATATTCCCTTTCTTGCTGATTCTGGAAGAGATGCTCACATCTTTTGTCCCAAATAACTATGCTAGGTCTGTTATGCTTGCACTTTGTAGAAGTTTTGATGGAAATGTTTCACCAATATTCCTTGCTTTGATATGTATTTCATAGAAGAGGTGTTGTTTTTATTTATTTTTCTGTGGATGACATTGTATGTTGTTTTAATACCATGTCACATTGTAAGGTAGTGCCTTGATATTTTTGGGAAGCTGCTAATTACATGTGATATATTTTCCACAAAAGAGTAACATAATCAACATTTCCAGTTGCATCTTGGGATTTTAAAGGCATCATTGTCCTGTTTGTTGACAAAATATTTTGCAGTTGTCTCCTAATTTTGGACTGCAAGAATATAATCTTAAACTCATGGCATGGTGTAGTGTACACAAGTCCAGGAGAGGCTACACTTCCTGTTAATATTGTCATCCTTTTCTTGTTCATGGAAAATACACTCATGTATAACTTTTTGTGGTATGTAGTGTGTTTCTCTTCCAGGTCACAGGTATGGTTGTGTGGTTAAAAAATTTGCTTCTCAACCACATGGTTTGGATTCAATTCCTCTACATGACACCTTGGATGGAGAAGGAGAAAAAGGCTGGATAAAAAGGTGCATGGAGGAGAGATGAGACGATGAAGAGGGGCCTGAGCATACCCTTAAGATAGAATGTCCAAGAGAGCATGGTGAGAAGAGAGTGAGTTGGGTAAAGATTGTCAGAGTGCAATTCCTCCGCATTTTAGTATCATGACTTTGGAGAAAAGAGGAAGGAGTCATTGCAGGATATAAGTATTGGGCGTATTCAATATGCACAAAGAGAGCTGTGATTGACATGGCATAGTGAATGGAAGAGGTAAGAAGATACAGAATAGATGATGTAGAGTATAAAATGAGCAAGACAGAGGGGATGCATTTACAGAACAATTGGCAAAGGTGGTGTGCATGTACAGTAAGTTTGTGTAAAAGGTCAGGTGTTCTTCAGCACCATGTATGACTAGTTGACACAGACATTTGTAATCTCCTTCATTAAATGTAACATCTTGAGGTCATTTTTCACTACCTCATACAAAGTTTTCTTTCTATAGAGTAGGAGATCTGGCATTTGCTTACACAACACACACACACACACACACACACACACACACACACACACACACATCACACACACACACAAACATATACCTAAATATCTATCTAATTTCCATTTTATTTCTTAATTTTTCTGTTTATATATTGTTTTCTTTATTTTCCATTTCTGTCTGTATCAGATGAGCTAGAAAGATGAAGTGCTAAAACTTTGAATCACTCTAACAAGAACCTCCAGCCACTATCAGCAACCATCCTAAAAGATAATAGGTTATGTGCCATTACTACTGGCAATTTACAGGATCCAAATTGTGGTGAAGAAATGTAGTGAAGAAAAAACTGGCATATTGCTATGCTTATGATATTGGTGTCAAACAAATATAAAAGCAACCAGGGTGCAGATAAGGATAAATGGTCAAGAAGCATGTATCACAATCATAAGATACTTAGATGATCCTGTAGCATGGCACCTAAGACAAATGTCTATTGCAATAGCCTCATGGAAGACTCTACCACTTAAACTATAATTCCACTTAATCAAATAATTGGAATCATACATACATATATTCAAGATAGGATGCCCCTGGGAGCTCCTCTATGCTGACGACCTTGCACTAATTGCTGAGTCACTATCAGAACTAGAGGAGAAGTTTCAGGTGTGGAAGCAAAGACTAGAATCGAAGGGCCTTAGAGTCAACCTAGCTAAAACCAAAGTCCTAATAAGTACGAAGGTAGACAAAACACAAACCACTTCAGGTAGATGGCCCTGCTCGATCTGTAGAAAAGGCGTAGGTAGAAACCCCATAAGTTGTACCCAGTGTAAGCTATGGACACATAAGAGGTGCAGTAATATCAAAGGAAGGCTAACTAGCAAGATAGTTTTTGTATGTGGCAATAAACACTGAAAACTCAGGAGCAATAAACACTGAAAATGTGCAGAAAACAACTTTTGCCACATTCCAGGGAGAAAAACTAGAAGTAGTTGATAGCTTCCGCTATCTAGGTGACCAAGTTAGTAGCGGGGGAGGGTGCACTGAAAGTGTAGCTGTTAGAATAAGAATAGCCTGGGCAAAGTTCAGAGAGCTCTTACCTCTGCTGGTGACAAAGGGCCTCTCACTCAGAGTAAAAGGCAGACTGTATGACACATGTGTATGAACCGCCATGCTACATGGCAGTGAAACATGGGCCGTGACTGCTGAGGACATGTGTAAGCTCGCAAGAAACAAAGCCAGTATGCTCTGATGGATGTGTAATGTCAGTGTGCATACTCAACAGAGTGTAAGTACCTTGAGAGAAAAGTTAGACCTAAGAAGCATCAGTTATGGTGTGCAAGAGAGACGACTGCACTGGTATGGTGATGTGGCAAGAATGGTTGAGGATAGCTGTGTGAAAAAGTGCCACACCCTAGCGGTTGAGGGAACCTGTGGAAGAGGTAGACCCAGGAAGAACTCGGATGAGGTTGTGAGGCATGACCTTCGAACTTTAGGCCTCACCAAGGCAATGACTAGTGGCCGGGACGTTTGGAAATATGCAGTACGTGAGAAGACCCGGCAAGCCAAGTGAGAGCATAATCTGTGGCCTCTGCTAGAAGTGTAGCCAGTTCACTTATTCTTATCTTTACTTCATTGGACACTATGCTTGCGAAGACCTGTTGAGGCAAGTGAATTTAAAATCTAAAATCGAAATCGAACCAAATCCGACGACTGGCACCCATGCCAACCTCTCCTTCATTGGACACTAAACTCTGCTTGTGAAGATCTGTTGGGGCAAGTGAAATCGAAAATGTAATTGAACCATATTCAATGACCGGCACTTGTGCCAGTGGAGCACTAACAGCACCATCCGATCATTGCCAGAGAAGCTGTCTGGCTTCCATGCTAGTGGCATGTAAATAGCATCATTTGAGCGTGATCGTTACCAGTGTCGCCTTACTGGCACGTTAGAAAATCATTCAAGCGAGGTCATTGCCAGTGCCGCTGGACTGGCTCCTGTGCAGGTGGAACGTAAAAAACACCATTTTGAGCATGGCCGTTGCCAGTACCACGTGACTGGCCCTCGTGCCGGTGGCACATAAAAGCACCCACTACATTCTCAGAGTGGTTGGCGTTAGGAAGGGCATCCAGCTGTAGAAACTCTGCCAGATCAGATTGGAGCCTGGTGCAGCCATCCAGTTCACCAGTTCTCAGTCAAATCATTCAACCCATACTAGCATGATGATGATACATAGATTTATGCATGTGTGTGTGTATGTGTATATATATATATATATATATATATATATATATATATATATATATATCATATATATCATAAATAGATAGATAATGTGTAATTTGAGCAACTAAATGTGAGGTGCCAGCTGCAATAGTCATATGATGGAGAACAAAACAAGCAATCAGTTAGTTGGATAGATATTTAATCGATTGGCTAATAATAAAGGAGTGGATTTGAACCAGTGTATATTATTAATATTGGTGTAATGACTCTCCCTATTTTAATATTGGTGTAATGACACAACAAAATATAATATTATCATTATTATTATCATTATTATTATTATTATTATTATTATTATTATTATTATTATTATTATTCTTATTAAGGCGGTGAGCTGGCAGAATCGTTAGCATGCTGGGTATTTTGTTTCTCACTATGTTCTGAGTTCAAATTCTGCCTTTCATCCTTTCGAGGTCAGTAAATTAAGTACCAGTAAAACATTGAGGTCGATGTTATCGACTAGTCCCCTCATCCCAAATTCAGGCCTTGTGCCTTTAGTAGAAAGGATTATTATTATTATTGTTCAGTAGTTTTATTTTTATAACGTGCTTTCACTTCACTACCGAACGCAGCTCTGTGCGCCTTGGGTATGTGCTGTGGTTTGCTGTGGTACTCTTATGGTTACTGTATTGAAAGTGTTTTATTATTTATTATTATTATTTAAAACAGGTTTGATTTGGTCCCAGGCTCAGGTAGTCAAATGGAGAGGTATAGGAAGTTCAAGATGGCTACCAGAAATTGGGCTGCTATTGGTCAAGGCAGGTCACATAGTGTTATTCTTTTAGCATTTAAACCAGCCATATCTGGCCAAAATATTCTATAAGTTTTATGTTCAAACCAGCCAAATCTGGCCTCTCACATGAATCCTACAATGACATTCTAAAAATTAACAGATACCTCATCAAAAAGCTAAGTCATAATGCATGGTTAATTCAAAACAATATCAATAAAATAAGCATTAAATTTGGCAGAGTAATCTAAATGTTAAAGAGTTAAAAGTAAAATCAAAATTCCCAGTGACACCAGTTACATTAAAAAGGAGAATTCCTTGGACTACATGGATCAACAGGAAGCTGGTGGCACCCCTACTATCTAGTTTGTCTTTGAAGGGGACTTATATGACATTGGATCCATGGCTGGCGAAGGTCTGTGTGTGTGTCTATATGTATATATACATATATATATATAGATCATCCTCTTCGCCAATATCCAGAAGAATATCTAACCATTATTCTTCTTTTAGGGATAGAAATAAACGCAATACCATGAGTCTTAGCAGATTAATTTGGGGACTTAAAGACAACATAAAATTTAACTTAGACTGGCTAATTCTCTCCACGTCTATACCATACGACAAAGGTAGGAAATTTTGTCCATTATGTAATACGGAACTGTTCTTCATTTTATTCTCGAAGAATAAACTGGTGAACACGTTCATCGAAAATGCGTACAGATGTAAACATTGGCAACCCCACGTATTTTTTTCATATAAATAACCCATACTAATTTATATAACATAGATGACTCACCTATTTATCTATTAGTTTTTCACATAATTCAAGCGATAAAAGTTAATTATACATTTATATGTATAAAGGTATGGTTGGCTTGTTTCACTTGATATATGTTATCTGAACACTCTCCATCTTTTGAACCCAAATTAGGACACCCAGAACGTCTATAAACATGAACTTCAACATTACTTTCAGTTTAACTTAACATAAACATTACTTCCAACTATGTTCAATACGTTGTGCTCCAATAACCTTATTCCTTTGATTTCATTGCTCTTTTGTACCTACATCTCCTTCACTTGCTGCTTTCACTTTCTTCAGCAAAGATAGGAGTTATTTATCTTGTTTAGGTTATATTAGTGGCATTATTCTGTGTCTAAGAATTTTAATTGTCTTCTTTAACTTTCTTAGACATATCTAAGATTCTGAAAGCAATCTTAGTTCATTTGTTTACGTTTATCGTAAGATGAATTCAAAACATATAAATATTTTCTTCTCCCTGCTTTATGACGTATAAAATACTGCACAACATAAAATTTTATTTTATTTTATCTATTGGAAAACCCTTGCACCAACAAATATAGAGCGTGATTATCGAGGTAAACTTTGGTAATAATAATAACTTAGTTTATACAAGTAATTTTTACTCCTTTAACCCCCTTTTTTTGCCCCCTCTAATTTCCATCTCACTTAATAACACAATCTCTCTCTTTAGATTAATAGACCATTCATCACCTTTATAAATTGTCAATCACTTAATATCTTACTAGTTAATATAAGCATCATTTTCCCATACATATAGCACTGCCTTAGTATTCATCACCACATGAATACCGTGTGTATATGCGTACAAATGTATGTATATGCATGTATGTGTCCATGTATATGTATGTGTATGTGTGTGTAGATATGTGTGCATGTATGTGTATGTATATGTATGTGTGTATATATGTATGTATATATATGAACTTGTGTATATATATATATATATATATATATACTTATAGGCATTTATGTCAACACTGCA
>NC_142930.1:78427056-78454556 GCF_046866305.1 Octopus bimaculoides | reverse complement strand
GAGACAACAAGTTAGAAGTTCATGTAGGTGTTATGCCTAGGGTACCATATATTTGGATTTGTACAGTTTTGTTCAAGTGAATGTTTAAGAAACCATAAGAAAATTATGTGTTTGCTTTAAAATTTGAGATCACATAGACGGTATTTTACGTAGGATATGGGCAGTTCCCATGAGCACTATCTTTTGAACTTCAGCCATTTTGGGGTTTCCTGGAATCTGATCTAGGTAGTAATCAGCCCGTTTCGCTGTCATTCCCAGGGCACCTATGACAATAGGTATTGTTTTCGTCTTCAGATTCCACATTTTGCTAATTTCTATTTCAAGATCTTTATATTTGCTCAGTTTTTGGTAGGTCTTGACAGATACGTTTATATCGATTGGGACAGTCATATCAATGAGGAGGCATGATTTTTGTCTGAAGTCTTTCAGTATGATGTCTGGCCTATTTGCGTCTATCTTTCTGTCAGTTTGAATGGTGAAGTTCCAGAGGAGTGCAATGTGATCATTTTCAAGTACTGGGGGTGGTTTGTGTTCCCACCAGTTTTTATCATGGGGCAAGTCCAGGTTTTTGCATATTACCCAGTGAATATATTGTGCAGCTCTATCATGCCTGTTGAGATACTCTGTAGGCGCAAGCAGACTGCACATGGAGACAACATGATTGATGGTCTCATTTTGTTGTTGTTATTATTATTATTATTATTATTATTATTATTATTATTATTATTATCATTACTGCCATTTATATTATTATTCAAATTCTCATTCCTACCTGTTTCCCTAGACTCAAGTATTTTAATGTTATGTGCTGCTATTATCTGTTCTATGTTCCTAGTATTTGAAAATCCAAATCTGATTATATGTGTGTTGATAATCTTACCATAGTGTGAGCTCCTTGGGAAGTGTCTACCTATCACTTCTCTAAACTTAGCTATTAGATTACTCCTGATATTTCTCCCAAATGGGATTATGAGCCAGATTTTATTATCCTTATTATTATCCTCATGGTTATTAATATTGTTTTTAAAGAATTTTAAGTTACCTATGTTGTTTTTGAGGGTACTTTGGTTTATTTAGTTTATTTACTTTGTGTTTATTCCTATTATTATTATTATTATTATTATTATTATTATTGTTGTTGTTGTCAGTTGTTTCAATTCCTTTGCTACAATTTTCAATATAGGAGACCCTTTCTTTATATCCTGCCTTATTTAGTGCTGCATTATAGAAATTAGCTTCATTATTAAATACCCTATTGTTAGCAGATAGTTTGGAGAGTCTTAAAGATATATATATATATATACTAGAATGAAAAATATCAGCACAGACTCCTAGAATATTCTAGAGTACTGAATCTGGGAAAGCATAGAACAAGCTGTAATTAAACCTGGTAAAGTATAGGAAATGAAGAAAAAAACTTAAAGTATTGCTGCTGAAGTTAGCCAAGTAGCTACTCTGTGTTGATAAAGAGCAATAACCCAGAAACCAGTCCACAGATGTTGCTTTGTGCTGGATGGGGGTGCTGGACTCCCCATTCGAAAATATAAGGACACAGATATTGTGTCATATAATCAGCTGGAAACGATGTTTCCTGGGGCTAAACACCAGTAATTATGTTGGCAAATAGTCTTTACTTTTTCACAATACCCTAATGAGAAAAAAATTGCTAACACACCACTGTAGAGGATTGAACCCATACCTCCCAAACTCCAGTTAAACACACTGTACTCTTAAGCTAAGTGGCTTATGTAGGTATCACTACAGAGCACCCTGCAATAGAAACAAGCACAGTTTGAACACAAAGAAGCACATTTTTTGTTTTATCATTGTCATGTCAAAATATATTTTTTCCATGGAAAATTATATATCATTTGAAAGCTTTGGATGTGAACTTTCTTAAATATTTTTAATTAAAATCCGACAGTTACAAATGATGCTAGGGTCCCTCAAACATCCTGGTATTTTCACACATTTAAAGTAAGTTTGTTCCATTTTTTTGTTTTTTTGACTGCTGAGTCGTAGCTCTCATTCTAGTTCAATGCACTCAAGTGCTATAACTAAAGTTGTGTTGAAATTCATACACTCATGTAGACAAATCTGGGTTGGTCAGATAATCATTACAAAATATAAAAGTGAAAATTTTATTGTTAATTTTCACTTAGAAAAGAACATAATTTCTTCGAGATTTTTATACCATAAGAAAAATTTCTTGCTAATTCATCATCATCATTGCCAAATCTGGCCATGGTATGGCGAAAAAGTGCAAAGTGAAAAACGAGGTGGGTATATTGACACTTTTTGTATATAATTAACACATATTGATGCTACTTGTCAAACTGACAAATTCCCACATGGTGAAAGATCATACGGAAGATGAATTTAAGGCTTCAAATATTGATCTTAATCCAGGATTTCAAGAAGTGGAGAAATTAATTGGTAAGTAAACATATTTCTATGAGAATTTGCAGTAAATTGAGTTAAATAGGGTTTCTAGAGTCCAAGATTGGTATGTTATTGCTGTATTGGTGAATAAGGTTTATTCCTTCTTGTGTGCTGTGCATATTCTTGTATATTTGTACATGAATATTGTACAATTGCACAAGAATGTTGTTTTTCTAAGAGAAATATTGGTCTATTTTCATCAATAAAAATTATATTGTGCAATGATTATTCTGTAGGCTATTAAAGTCCGATATGATGATGATCATCATCATCGTTTAACGTCCGCTTTCCATGCTAGCATGGGTCAGACGATTTGACTGAGGACTGGCAAGCCAGAAGGCTGCACCTGGCTCCAATCTGAGCTGGCAGCGTTTCTACAGCTGGATGCCCTTCATAGCGCCAACCACTGTAGTGGGTGCTTTTACATGCCACCAGCATGAGGGCCAGTCACACAGTACGGGCAACAGCCTCGCTCAAAAGGTGTTTTTTACGTGCCACCTGCATAGGAGCCAGTCCAGAGGCACTGGCAACGACCTCACTTGAATGATTTTCTAACGTGCCACTGGCACAAGTGCTAGAAGGTGATGCTGGTAACGATTACACTCAAATGGTGCTATTTATAGGCCACTAGCATGGAAGCCAGACAGCTGCTCTGGCAATGAACACGCTCTGACAGTGCTGTTAGTGCTCCACTGGTGCAGGTGCCAGTCATCGAATATGGTTCAATTTCAATTTCGATTTCACTTGCCTCAACAGATCTTCACAAGCAGAGTTTAGTGTCCAATGAAGGAGAAGTTGGCATGGGTGCCAGTCGGCGGATTTGGTTCGATTTCAATTTCAGATTTCAAATTCACTTGCCTCAACAGGTCTTCGCAAGCAGAGTTTAGTGTCCAATGAAGTAAAGATATGAATAAGTTAGATGGCCACACCTCTGGCAGAGGTCACAGCCTATGCTCTCACTTGGCTTGCCGGGTCTTCTCATGTACTGCATATTTCTAAAGGTCCCAGTCACTAGTCATTGCATTGGTGAGGCCTCAAGTTCGAAGGTCGTGCTTCACCACCTCGTCTCAGGTCTTCTTGGATCTACCTCTTCCACAGGTTCCCTCAACTACTAGGGTGTGGCACTTTTTCACACAGCTATCCTCATCCATTCTTGCCACATGTCCATACCAGCGCAGTCGTCTCTATCTTGTAATGTTTACATTTTTACAAGTAAGTGCTGATTCATATTCTTTTAATGAAATTTTCTATAAATACCTTTCAGACGCTGTACATTACTAGTGTATTACTAGTGTATTTAATATGAAAACAAAAATGAAAGAATGGTGGACTCACACAAACATACATACTGACACATCACAAAATGAAACTTGAAATTTCTAAAAAAAATTGTGATGAATGTGTGTCAGTATGTATGTGTATGAGTCCATCAATTTTTAAAATTCATATATAATCATAATATACACCATCTGAGAGGTATTTACAGAAAATTTTATTAAAAATTATACATTTTTTTGAAAGTTATAAGGAAACAAAGCTAACTCATGTTAATTTTCCAAAACTCCTCACTTCATCCATGGAAAATTTATTGCATATAAATTCCGATATAGTCAGAATCTACACTATGTGGAGCATATTTGTAGAAAATTCCATCAAAGAAATAGCCAATTTTTCTGGAAGTTATGAGGAAACAAAGTTGATGGGGCACGAATGTGAAGGTATGCCTGATTATTATTGAAACTTTCTCAAAATTGCATGTAGACATAAATTGAAAAACTTATGAACTCTGAAAATTACACCTGTAAGTTACAGCAAACTCCTGAGAGAGAGAGAGAGAGAAAGAGAGAGAGAGAGAGAGAGAGAGAGAGAGAGAGAGAGAGAAAGAGAGAAAGAGAGAGAGAGAGAGAGAGAGAGAGAGAGAACTAAAATGAGCCAGCACTTGTGGAAAAGAAAACATTACATCAAAATATCTGGCTGTATTTGAAATCGGGGGAAAAATTTAAAAACATCACACCGGACTTTAATAGCATGCAATATAATATTCATTGCACAATATCATTTTTATTGACAAAAATAGACCAATATTTCTCTAAGAAAAACAAAATTCACTTGTACAAGAATATGCATGAGGTAAAATTCATACATTCCTCAGCACACAATGAGAGGGAATAAACATTATCAGTATGATGGTTACATGCTAACCTTGGACTCTAGAAGCCCTACTCAACTCAATTTACTGCAAATTCTCATAGAAATATGTTTACTTACCAATTAATTTCTCCGCTTCTTGAAATCTTGGATGAAAATCGATATTTGAAACTTCATCTCCTGTATGACCTCTCATCACTTGGGAATCCATCAGTTTGACAAGTAGCATCAATATGTGTTAATTACATACAAAAAGTGTCAATAAACCACCCTCTTTTTCACTTTACACTTTTTCGCCATACCATGGCCAGATTTGGCAATGGCCATGATGAATTAGCAAGAAATTTTTCTTTCTTAATGTATAAAAACATTGAAGAAATTATGTTCTTTTCTAAGTGAAAATTAACAATAGAATTTTCACTTTTATATTTCATAACCATTATCTGACCTATCCCCATTGAGTTTTATGCAAAATAAAGCTAAAACATTTATCTACATGAGTGTATGAATTTCAACACAACTTGAGTTATAGCACTTGAGTGCATTGAACTAGAATGAGGGCTACCATTCAGCAGTCAAAAAGAAAAAGAAGAAAAAAATCAAAAGACTTTGTGAATGGGTGGAAATACCAAGGTGTTTGAGGGACTCTGAATCTTAGGTGTCAGATTTTCATTAAAACTACATGAGATCAAAGTTCCCATCCAGAACTTTCAAATGATATATAATTTTCCGAGAAAAATAGATATTTTGTCATGAAAATGATGTACCAAAAAATGGGTCTTTGCATAGTTAAACTGTGTGTCATCACTTCTACTGATCTCTCCAAGGATACTTATTAAATTCATTGTAAATCTCCAAACCCTCTACCAGTGTATCAAAAGGTAATGGATGGCAATATAACCATGTCTAAATATACATGAAATGCTTGTGATAGCTGTAATTTCATTTAATTATTGGTAGGGCTGAGTTTTGGCTCAGGACATCCACATAAGTAGGATTTTGTCCATTTGGACAGAGATTTTTCCAATTTTTTTTTTCACCACAGCCTTGGAAAAGAAGAGGGGAATCTTTCATGAAACAAAATTATTGAAGATTTACAATTTTTATTTTTACTCTTCTCCCTTCCCCAGAACCGATTTAAGCCAATTTTTTTTTTTTTTTTTTTTGCACTAGGCACTTAGAAAACAATGGGAGAAGCCTTTATGATAGGAAAACAATTTATGAAAATATTTTGAAGCGAAAAGGTATGTGATTTAAGGGAGATTTAGCTGCTGTGTCTAGCATGTAACCAGGTAATCATGGGATGTGCTAGAAACAGCAGCTGCCTTTTCATTTCAAAATGTTTATAAATTTTTTTTCCAACCATAAAGGCCTCTCCCATTGTTTTTAAGTACCTAGTAGGAACACAATTGACCTAAATTAGTCCGAAGGAGGTGGGGTGGGAAAATATCACAAATCTTCCAAAATTTTTTGTCATAAAAAGCTTTGCCCCATCATTTCCAAGGCTGTGGTAAAAAAAAAGGGAAAAAAGGGAGAAAATCCAACTTACATGGGCATCCTGATCCTACATTCTGCCATTTTAATAGTATTAGATATTAAAATTTTATTGAAATGGTGTTGTCCCAAAATCTCAAGATTTATTCTCCTCATACTTACTACAAATGTACCAAAACTCAAGTTCCTGTGGCTTGTAGGTTCGGATTTAGCTAGGTCTCAAAACACTGCAAAATCAACCATTTGTTACATGTAACAAAATAGGCTTAACATGAATATTTAAAATATGGCCCAAAAAAGTTTTCTAGAACCTGAATAAGAAATTGGAAATTACTGTACTGTGGTCACTTTTAATTTGTGTAATTTGAAAATGATTATCATCTCAGTTTCAAAGATATGATGCCACAAACATAGCCACTTATTCATTTACACAAATATTTTAATTTGTTAAAATGATCGCTTTTTTGTCACTTAAAGTTACACCACATTTTTTGTTGCAAATGTTTTGATGAGATTTCCATCTCACAGAGCTCTTTCATTTGAATACGACTGTTGTATAGTTTTCTTCAATATTAGCCATTTTGATTCAAAGTCAATTTGGGAGGTTTCTTACTATTTTTAAAGCCAAACTTCTTTTGACTAGCTAATACTTTTTAACATGGTTTTCACCAAAAGATTCTTCTCAATGAGTACATTCTTTTAAATCCAAGAAAAATAACAAACTCAAACCAACTAGAAATACACTTTGACCTACTTTAGGGTCTAGGACTCTCAGTTTCAAACTTAAACTTAAGGTCCGGATGATATCAACCACACAGTATTTTTATAGCCATATCAGGTTTCTAAATCTCATCCTCACTTTCTTTTTTCCTATCTAAAATCACGGTAACCTAGCAAAATATGTTAGCCACATATATATATATATATATACATATATATATATATACGATCAGTTTGCTTCAAACCACATTTGTAGACAGACCTTGAATAAAGGCACATAGTTGAAAATAGCTGGATGCAAAAACAACTGCTAATTCTCTATGCAACAAAAATACATGTTGGTCATACCTAAACCAATTATGCTGTAACTGTAAAAATAAAAATAAAATATATGCAGATGTACCAGTCACCATAATTATTGTAATTGTCATATATATATATACATATATATATATATATATATATATATATATATATATATTTCTATATATATATATATATATATATATATATATATATATATATATATATATATATATACTGATAGAAAAGGTAAGACAACAAAAGAAAGAAAGAGACCTCAATGTTATGTAAGTAGAGGAATTTATCTGTAAATAATATTTGACAATTATTTGGTAGCCATGATAAAACTCCGAGTTTCGGATGCTGGGGCAGAAACCCATGCTGCCATCTCTTCAGTTATCTGGCCATCGAAGAATGCCATGAAAATGACCGTTCAACAAAGGGAAATTACTGTCTGGTTGACCGTTATTAAGACAAAAGAGCTATTAGAATGACCGCTAAGTGAGGGGAGGGAGTAAAAATGTCCATAGTATTTGCATAAGCGCACCAGTCCATACATACACATGCGTGCCCGCACACCCACGTACATGCGCCTATATATATATAATCATCCACCCTCACATGAAACACATGCTCACATGTGTGTGTTTCAAGTGAGGGTGGATGAGTATATATAGGCGCATGTACGTGGATATGCGGGCGTGCATGTGTATGTACGGACTGGTGCGCTTCGCGAATACTATGGACATTTTTAATCCCTCTCCTCACTTAGCAGTCATTCTAATAACTCTTTTGTCTTAATAACGGTCAACCACACAATAATTTTCCTTTGTTTTAATGGTCATTTTCATGGCATTCTTCGATGGCCAGATAACTGAAGAGATGGCGGTGTGGGTTTCCGCCCCAGAATCCAAAACTCAGAGTTTTATTATGGCTACCGAATAATTGTCACATATTATTTACAAATATATATATATATATATATATATATATATATATATATATATAAATATAAGGAGCAAAAATACTGGAGATATATATATCCATTTAGTGTTGACTGTCACAATAAAAATACTACCATTTCAGTAAGTAGTAATATTTTTATCTAGGTTAAACAAGTCTCTTGCTACTCTGGAGTTTTGCCTGTGTACTCAGAGTGTTATCAGACAATGTATGACTTACAACTTACCTGATGACCCTTTGAGCAAGCAATGGAGGCTTCTGAGTAGCAAGAGACAAACTTGAACAAAACAAAAAAACACACAGATACACAGTAACTTTATAATACAGTAAATTTATGAACCAAATGTTTCTTTTCAAGCAGACACCCTGGCTGAACTCAAAACCATTTTCTCTCCCACTTTCTCTTTATTTCACTGATAAAATGGAAATTAATTTCTTTTCTTTCACTGTTATATATTGAAGAGTCTAATATTCACAATTTACAGTTTATATTTGCCCACCAATTGAAGTTGGTAACCAACAATGTAGTAAATTATGATTTTCTTCTGATAATCTGACATACAAGATGATTATGCAACTGTCTTTGTAACAGTTACTGCATAGCATACTCATATATACTAGTGAAACATGTAAAGATTAAGTAACTTATGAGACAAAAATAATTTTTCTTTATAACTGAATCTCCAGTAATCTATTCAGAGAACAAACTATGTTTAATGCCTAATTGAATGCTGGACATACATGTTTTACATGGAGTTCTAAGAATTCATAATAGTAACTTTTCAATATGAGATGCAGACACGGCTTTTCAACTACTTGGTTTCAGGTTCAGTTCTGCTGCATGATATCTGCAGTAAATGTCTTTCACTACAGCCTTGGGTCAACAAAGGCCTTGTGAGTGGCTTTGGTACACAGAAACTGAAAGAAGCTTGTCACACACACACATACGTGTGTGTGTGTGTGTGTGTTCATGTGCAACTTTAGACCCAATCTTCCATGAAAACATGCCAAGGTATGAGGAAATATACCTGGAAACAGGGAAAGGTTGGTGATGGGAAGAGCATCTAATCATAGAAAATCTATCTTAATGATTCAGACCCATGCATGCCAGGAAAAGTGGATGTTATGATGATGATATAAATAAATCAGTATCTTCATCATCATCATAAATTGTTTTGATGTCCCCTTTTCTATACTAGCATGGGCTGGACAGAGTATACTGAGACAATCTCATGCATACGTCTATGTACACACACACACACACACAATAGGTTTCTTTCACATTCCGTCTAGCAAATCAATTCACAAAGCTTTAGTTGACTGAAGCTATAGTAGAAGATACTTGCCCGAGGTGCCATACAGTGGGCCTGAATCTGAAGACATGTGGTTGAGAATCAAATTTATTAACCACACATATCTATGTCTATATATACAATATACATATATATATGATGGAATCTGTTGAGGCAAATTTTCTAGGGCCATATGCAATTTCTGATTGTAAGCAAGATATTTCCCTGTAACCAGACATGGAAGACTGGAAACAAACAACATTGCTTGCATGATAGTGATGCTTCTTTACAACCATTGCACAATGCCAAAACAAGAGAACACAGAAACACATATATACTCACACACACAGATATACATACATATACACACACATATACATATATATGTGTGTGTGTGTGTGAAAGAGAGAGGCTTCTTTCAGTTTCCATTTAGCAAATTCACTCATAAAGGTTTGGCCAGTTTGAAGCTACAATAGAATATACTTACGCAAGTAGCTGCTGCATAATAGAACTGAACCTGAGACCATATGATTAGAAAGCAAGCTTCTCCCCCATATAGCAATGTCTGTACTTTACCCCCTCTCTCTCTCTCTTTATATATATATATATATATATATATATATACAGAGAGAGAGAGAGAGTGGGATTATCAATCAACATTCCTCAAGTGCTCTGCTTGTTATATCAAGAAATGGCTCTGATAAAAGTAGCATTAATTTTCTTAGGTCGTTCAATTGGTCTCAATTGATCAATAGACTAATTGAGTAAACCTATCAGTAATGTACCTATAATGACTACTGGAAACAGCTGTAAGCCAAATTTGCTCAAATAAAAAGAATTATATGTAATGACCATTATTTTAAACTTGTCTCTTATATATATATATATATATATATATATATATATATATATCACCATCATCATCGTTTAACATCCGCTTTCCATGCTAGCATGGGTTGGACGCTTTGACTGAGGACTGGTGAAACCAGATGGCTACACCAGGCTCCAATCTGATTTGGCAGAGTTTCTACAGCTGGATGCCCTTCCTAACGCCAACCACTCAGAGAGTGTAGTGGGTGCTTTTACGTGCCACCAGCACGAAGGCCAGTCAGGCGGTACTGGCAATGGCCACGCTCAAAATGGTGTATTTTATGTGCCACCCATACAAGAGCCAGTCCAGGGGCACTGGCAACAATCTCGCTCGAAAATCCTTACACATGTCACGGGCACAAGTGCCAGAAAGGCAATGCTGGGCACAGGTGCTATCCCGATTTCGCTTTCGCTTGCCCCAATAAGTCTTCGCAAGCTGAGTTTCATGTCCAATGAAGGAGACAACGTTGGCACAGGTGCCAGTCGTCGAATTTAGTTTGATTTCAATTTCACTTGCCTCAACAAGTCTTCGCAAGCGGAGTTTAGTGTCCAATGTAGGAAAGGTACGCATAAGTGGGCTAGCTACACCCCTGGCAGAGGCCCTGGATTTAGGTCTCACTTGGCTTGCCGAGTCTTCTCAAGCACAGCATATTTCCAAAGTTCTCGGTCAGAAGTCATCGCCTTGGTGAGGCCCAATGTTTGAAGGTCTTGCCTCACCACCTCAGCCCAGGTCTTCCTGGGCCTACCTCTTCCACGGCTTCCGTCAACTGTTAGGGTGTGGCACTTTTTCACGCAGCTATCCTAGTCCATTCTCACCACATGTCCATACCAGAGCAATCGTCTCTCTTGCACACCACAACTGATGCTTCTTATGTTCAACTTTTCTCTCAAGATACTTACACTCTGTCGGGTATGCACACTGACATTACTCATCCATCAGAGCATACTGGCTTCATTCCTTGCGAGCTTACGCATGTCTTCAGCAGTCACAGCCCATGTTTCACTGCCATGTAGCATGGCTGTTCGTACACATGCGTCATACAATCTGCCTTTTACTCTGAGTGAGAGTCCCTTTGTCGCCAGCAGAAGTAAGAGCTCTCTGAACTTTGCCCAGGCTATTCTTATTCTAGCAGCTACACTTTCAGCACCCACCCCCACTATTAACTTGGTCACCCAGATAGCGGAAGCTATCAACTACCTCTAGTTTTTCTCCCTGGAATGAGACAGAAGTTGTTTCCTGTTTGTTTACAGTGTTTATTGCACCTGAACATCAGCCACATACAAAAACTAACTTCCTAGTTAACCTGCCTTTGATATTGCTGCACCTCTTATGTGTCCATAGCTTGCACTGTATACATCTTATAGAATTACTACCTACACCTTTTCTACATACTGAGCAGGGCCATCTACCTGAAGGGGTTTGTGTTTTATCTACCTTCCTACTTATTAGGACTTTGGTTTTAGCTAGGTTGACTCTAAGGCCCTTTGATTCTAGTCCTTGCTTCCACACCTGAAATTTCTCCTCTAGTTCTGATAGTGACTCCGCAATTAGTGCAAGGTCATCAGCATAGAGGAGCTCCCAGGGGTATCCTGTCTTGAATTCCTCTGTGATCGCCTGGAGGACTATGATAAATAGGAGGGGGCTGAGGACAGAACCTTGGTGGACCTCTACCATATTGCATCAAGATATTTCACAACTGCTCCTGCACTTCTCCTCCCCAAGCTTTCAGTTATACTGTAACGTCTCTTCTTCACTTACCTTAGGGCACTGGGTGTGTCTCGGCAAGTGATTGCAACAAACATGCAGATTAAAAGTAAATAATAATAATAATTGAAGAGTGGCGGAGCTAGAAGCCTCTACATGAACAGTATATCCTTTGAAGTCAAAATGCTGACGTAGACCAAACAACAACCCATCAGTGGCTGAGAAGTTCAGGACTGAAAGCAGAGACTGAAGGTTTCATATTGGCAGCACTAGATCAAAGCTTACCAGAAACTACCAGGCTAACATTCTTCAAAATGGTACTAACCCTAAATGCAGATTCTGTGACACATTTAATTAAACAATAGACAATCTCGTTTCATAATGTCCTGTGCTGACACCAAACAAATACAAAAATTACCATAATAGGGTGGGATAGTATTTACACTGGAAAATATGTAAACAGTACAAAATTAGCACTTCTGCTTACTTGAAGGTAAAAATGTCACTATCCTCTGGGATTTTCCAGTCAACATTGACAGAATGATCCAGGCTAACAGACCAGGCATAATTATTAAAGACAGGGAAGAAAACACTTGTAAACTAATAGATATAAGTGCTCCTACTAATAAAAATATATCTGTAAAGGAATTTGATGGAAATTGAAATACAAAATATGTCATTTTAAAGCAAGAACTGTTCCTGTTATTGTAGGTGCCTTAAGTATGAGAAAAAAAAGATGTCAGAAACATCTAGACAACATCCCAAAAGAACCATGTCTCAGAGAAATCCAAAAGATTGTGATGAGAAGTACTGCCCATATGCTTTAAAAAACCCTATCAATTTAAATGTCTTGTGTTGTATTGCATAGAGATATTTCACTACTGCCCCTGCCACTTCCTCTCCCCAAGCTTTCAGTCATACTGTAACACCTCTTATCTTTCACTTGCAAGTGTCTCAACAAGTGATTGCAAGAAACATGTAGATTAAATGTAAACAACAACAACAACAATAATAATAATAATTATTATCCCAATGATAAAGAGATTATAGATTGTCATATTCTTGTTAATAAATACTAATAACACGTTTGGAATCCAAAAGTTGTTCACATTTATTGGGTGAGACTGATCAATTTTTACCTGCTGATTTCAAAAATTACAAAGAAATTATCCTAAAATTGATCATTGCATTTTACTATTATGCCTGAATTTGATAATAGCCTTTTTTTATTACTATTAATTGCCATACTTAAACAGACCATAACAGTATAACTAATAGGCGTAATTTTGAAAAATAAGCATCTAGCAATGTTTAGATCACTTCAGCAACACAGAGAAGTCCCTGCATCATTGTAGCTTCAGTCACTGCAAACAGTGAGGAGATAAAGATGCACTTTAGAAGGTTACATTGCTTAAGTTAAAATATATCTTTCTTTTTTTTCTATCAATTATTTCCTCATGCCTGTTTTTCAATGTATATATGCAACAAACTTCGTTTTATTGTATCATATTTTATATTCCAATGATTCTTTAATGATGTTATGTATACATTTAGTAGGTAAATCAAATGTATACTGTTAAAAAATATCCCCTTTCCCTTTCTTGACAGACTTTTGTATCATTTGAAGTAAGGATGTCTTCTAGAAGATGTACAACAAGCCCAGATAAATTTTGGTACATTTATGGTGAGCTTATGACAAAGAAACATCAGAGAAACATTACTGAATTTGTCAAGATATCTTACTGTGCAGACTTTGGAGTGAAATTAGGAAACCAAGATAATTGGGCTCCTCATAAGGCCTGCTCAGTTTGTATTAAAGAACTAAGGTAATGAACAAAATGTACCAAGTAGTCTTTTCATTTTGGTGGTTCAATGATATGTAGAAAGACTGCTGCTTTTGCTCTTGTAAGGTGCTGGAACACAATTTGAAGAATGAGAAAAACATTGCTTATCCAAATCTCCTATTTGCATTGTGACATGTTGTCAAAGGACTAGACATTCCAGGCTCATCACTATCGTCAGAAAACTTTGAAAACACACCTCAGTTCTGATTTAGAAAGCATAAATTTTCCTACAAATGATAGTATTTGTTTATCAATGAAGTAAGTGATGGGAAAGAACTTTTTTTTTTTTTTGATATTTCAAATTATCACCACAAAAATATATAAACTAACATACAATTATCAAAACAATTTTCAAAAACTTCCATTTTGCAGACCTGTGTAATTACAGTAATAGTTTTGGCAATTACTATTAGTAGTGTGATGAATTGGAATATTAATAGCAAAAATAGCATTCTTCTTTGTAGTCTATTGATCTCCAACGAAGACGTAGTCTGTGGTCTCAGCAGTCAGCGGTAGGAACACATGTGACCCCACAGCCCAAAGCTGGATGCACACAAGAGCCTACAGGTTGGACACCGGTAGTCTGTGATCAGGATTGAGGATGATGCAGCCCAGTGATGTCTGTCTCATGCAGCTGTGAGGCATTGCCATCTGTCCTCCCCAAAGGCAGCTACAGCAGTGCTGGTGATTGACCTCCAGGTAGCCCTGTTTGTGATTGTGGTCTCAAGTTTGTGAAACTGGATGCCACACCATTTTAGGTTACCCTTTAGGGTGTCCTTATACCTCAACTTGAGTCTTCCTTGTCACCTTGTGCTTTCCTTCAGCTCACTGTACATCAGCTGTCTGGGGATGTGGTGGTTGTTCATTCTGATGACATGGCTGGTCCAACATAACTGAGCTTTGAGCAAAAGTGCCTCGATGCTCATGGACTCTGCTCTGTCTAGGACTTCTTGATTGGAGACTCTGTCATACCAGCAGATACTCATAATTGTGTGCAGTGATCTTGTATGGAACTGTTCCAACTGCTTGATATGCCAATGGTGTGGAGTCCATGCTTTACAATCATAGAGCAGCATGGAGAGAACGACAGCTTTGTATATCTTGAGTTTCATGGCCAGCTGCACACCTTTCTATTGTAGTATTTTAACTTTGAGTCTACTGAGTGCTTGGCTGGCTTTCTGGATCCTGGATGTGATCAGCTGTGGTGAGTCCGAAGTAGTGGCTGTCAGATGCTACTATGCAGTCAGTCAATAGGCTGACTGCTGAGTGTGCTGGTATCATTGTGTACATTGAGAAAACATCAAAACTAATGGCATATCTGCATACTAGTGTCCAACATCCACTGCTTTGGACTCACCACAGCTGATATACATCAACTATTGTCCATTGTTGTGGACAACACCTACTTCTCTTTCCCTGATCACACCTACAAGCAGACAACAGGTCTTACCATGGGATCCAGTCTCTTGGGCCTACTGGCCATCACCTACATGAACCATCTGGAATGTCAAGTACTCAACATCTGCCACTCATGTGCCTTCTTCACCAGGAATGTAGATAACATCCACTCATGAAGAGGCTGACAAAATATTCACGACATTCAATAATATGGACATGACTATACAGTTCACTATAGAACATCCTGACAGTACTGGATCCCTATCATTGCTTGACTTCCAACTGAAAATAACGGAAAAAGGAGAGATCCACACCAAGTTCTACAGGAAAGCAGCAGTAGAGATATGTTTGTTCACTACAATTCAGCCCTTCCACTCAGTGCCAAAATAGGATATGCCAGAAATGAACTTACATGCATCCAAATCAAATGCAGCAGGACAGAGGACAAAGTGACCCACACCACACACTTCCTAGAGGTACTGGAAACCAATGGGTACCCTATAACTACCGTGAATTGGCTTAGGTATCCAAGAAGACAAACATGCCAAACACACAGAAAACCCAGCAACACATGCTTCCTTAAAATATTTCATTTTAGTGAGAGGATAACTACAGCCATCTGAAGAGCCATAAGAAGAGAAAGATTAGACCTACAACTAGCCCACTCTGGCTCTTCTCTGAGAAGATACCTAGCAAAGAAATAATCAAGGGACAGCAATCAGTGCACACTAGCTAACTGCCCCATCCATGATGCAGATTTATGTCAATGTGTACATGCTGTATATCAAATCCAATGTAACGAATGCAACAATTTCTACGTGGGTAGCACACCAAGGCATTAAACATTTGCATCAAAGAACATCTAAACACATGAGCCTCCTCCTTCAGAAAACACCTAGACAGATGCCAGAACACCGACAAAAACATAACAGTCACAATTGAGGCCAATGACAGAAACTTAGGAAAGTTAAAAATTAAGGAGGCTATCCTCATAGACAGATTAGGGCCCCAAATTAACAACCGGTTGAAAATTAACACTATTTTATTTAACAATATTGACACCCTGCACACATAAATAATAACATACTCATATAACAAAACACTATATTAAAAAAAAAAATGCACAGATAATACATAACTTGGAAACGGCACCATGAATAGGCCAACACACATGAGCTCTTCATGCACTTCTCATGAAGAAATCTGGAAAGAACATTGTGAGACTACTACAGGAACACTTCTGACAGATTTCAGTAACCGTTAGAGTAATAAGAAAATCAATTATAACAGTAACTCTGTTACTTCCTCGCAATCTCTGAAGAAGGAATTTTTATATTCTGAAATATTAGATTATGAATAATTTAAATTATTTTGAATAGTTATAGGCGCAGGAGTGGTTGTGTGGTAAGTAGCTTGCTTACCAGCCACATGGTTCCAGATTCAGTCCTACTGCATGGCATCTTGGGCAAATGTCTTCTACTATAGCCTCGGGCCAACCAAAGCTTTGTGAGTGGATTTGGTAGACAGAAACTGAAAGAAGCTTGTCGTATATGCACACACACACACACACACACACATATGTGTGTGTATATATGTTTGTGTGTCTGTGTTTGTCCCCACAACACTGCTTGACAACAGATGTTGGTGCATTTACATCCCCATAACTTAGCGGTTCAGTAAAAGGGACTGATAGAATAAGTACTAGGCTTACAAAGAATAAGTCCTGGGTCGATTTGCTCGACTAAAGGCGATGCTCCAGCATAGCCATGGTCAAATGACTGAAACAAGCAAAAGAAAAGTTATAGTCCACTCTGCATTGTTATACCATTCCAGACACATTACATTACACAATATATATATATATATATATATATATATATATATATATATATATATATATATATATATATATATATATAGTTATTAATATTTCTAAGTCTCTCTAAAGGAGACTACGGCAGTGGTACTGGAAATTAATAGTTATCGCCAAGCCAACATGGCAGTCCCAAAATTAGGACGAAAGCTGCCGTGAATTAGCTCCAAGAAGCCATCGCCTCTAGCTAGCTATGTGACACACGAAACCTGTGTCGTTTATAACCTTCGAACAGGGGAGGTCAGCAGTTTCCCCTTGCTGGTTTGGCATCTGCAGACTAGTTTCAGGGTGTTGCCCCTTGTCAATGCAGAGCAGCCAAGCTCCAGCCAGGCGGCGCTACTGACTGTCTGTTGGAAGGTTATTTATCTAATTTCAGTGGAATCTATCCACTGGTTTTCAGAAATAGAGTTATTAATATTTCTAAGTCTCTCTAAAGGACACGTTTCGAAGATATCACTGGTATTAATTTGGATTGGTTGATTCTCTCAATTTCGATCCTTATGATAAAGACAAGAAATTCTGTCCTCTCTGTAATTCTGAACTATTTTTTATTCTTTTTTCTAAAAATCCCCTTGTAAACACGGTTGTAGAGCGTGCATACCGATGTAAACATTGGCAGAAATGCACCTTCACTTCATATAAGTGATATCTATCATTATATATAATTTAAACATTAATTTTCTTCTTACATTTCACATTCACTAAATATATCTTTTTCCAAGACTTTAGGGTTTTATTTAATTTACATATTGTTATATACTTCTCATTTATTTGTTTTTTTTTCTTTTCTTTCTTTGACCCTCATCTTTCTATAGGCTACCTTTGAAGATATATCCCCTAACGTTTTTTTAAAATAAACTTAATAGCGTCCAGTTAATCACTATACATATCCATCATATTCTGTTAAAATGTCTTATTGACGAGTTTCATTTCTTCATTTCCCTGAAGAGAAGATTACATTGTTTTACACCATTTTATTCCTTTGGAATAATACCAACGATATCTTCAAAACATGTGTTGAAAGTAAAAGAATTTCAATAACACCTGCGTTTAACTCCATTTATTTATTTATATATATTATACAAAATATTTCACATAAACCCAGAGTTTCTACCTTTAAAAACAAGGAGTTACACCCTTTTTACTTGTGTGATTTTTTGCTACCCTGGTAACAATTTATCTATTTTATCTGTGTTAATTGTTAACAAGGGAAACATATACACATCTATATATATATATATATATATATATATAGGTTGGACAAAATAATGGAAACATCAAGCATCATAGCATCATAATTTTGAAATATCTATAAAACCATCAAAAGCTTGTTTATTTTTATGTTTTTTGATTTATTATTAGTGTTGCTTAATATGTTTTGCTAAAATTGCTGTTTCTTTTCAGATATCATCATCATCATCGTTTAACGTCCGCCTTCCATGCTAGCATGGGTTGGACGATTTGACTGAGGACTGGTGAAACCGGATGGCAACACCAGGCTCCAATCTAATTTGGCAGAGTTTCTACAGCTGGATGCCCTTCCTAACGCCAACCACTCAGAGAGTGTAGTGGGTGCTTTTACGTGTCACCCGCACGAAAACGGCCACGCTCGAGAAACCTCATGTGTCACCTGCACAATAGCCAACCCAGGGGCACCAGCAACGATACCGCTCGAAAAATTCCAGGACCCCACACAAGAGCCAGTTCAGTGGCACCGGCAACGATCTCGCTCCAAGAAATTTCATGTGTCACCAGCACAAGAGCCAGTCCAGGGGCACTGGCAACGATCCCGCTTGAAAGATTTCATGTGTCTCCCGCACATGAGCCAGTCTATGGGCACTGGCAACGATCCCGCTCGAAACATTTCATGTGTCACTCGCACAAGAGCCAGTCCAGGGGCACTGGCAACGATCTCGCTCAAAAAAGCCTCTTGTGTCACCCGCACAAGAGCCAGTCCGTGACTTTCATTACCTGATCTAAAAGCTTGATACCTCTGTAATTATTTGTATCTAAAGCGTCACCTTTACTTTTGTAGCAGTTGATTATGGTGCTGCTACACCAGTCATTGGGTATGACTCCTTCGTGTATCACCTGGTTCGTAATACGGGTGACTAGGCTATAGCTGACACTGCCAGATATTTTGAGCATCTCTGCAGTGATTCCTGATGGGCCAGGGGCTTTCCCTGTCTTCATACTCTTAATTGCTTTATCTACCATGGTACTGTCAACTCGGATAGCTGGTCCCTCTGTTGGGTCAACATACGGCAGACTCTCTTTCTCCCATTCATTCTTTTTATTAAGCAATCTATCGTAGTGGCTTCTCCAGACCTCTTTCTTTGCAGCCTCATTTAGAGCAAGCGTACCATCATCCATGCGAACACATTTCTCTCCTACTACATCACTATTCTCTCTCCTACACTGTCTTGCGACACGAAATACCTCAAGTCTTTGGTCCTCTTTGGAGCAGAACATTGGCAAATCTTTTCTTATCTGCCTCCCCTCTGGCTAGATAAACCTGTTGCCTAGCTTCCCTTCTGGCAGATTGGTACAATTCCCTGCTACCACCGTTCTTCCAGTCCTTCCAAGCCTGTTTCTTTTGTCTAATAGCCCTGTCTACCTCCTTGTTCCACCACCACGTTATTTTGGGTTGAGAAGGGACCTTGCACCAACCACAGATCTGGTCGGTGGCCCTCAGCAGGTTGTCCCGTAGAAAAGTCCAGTTGTCCTCTACATTGTGTGGGGGGTAAGGACTCGGAAAACCTTGGGGCAGGGAACGGCGTCATGTACCTGAAAAGAAAGCTCGCATTTTGCAGAGAACATAACAATCAGTAGCATTCCCCTCAGCCAGCATCCACTATACTATCGTATTATGCACCATATGATCTCTACCTTACATAGGGGGATAAAACCAAGTGGGGGTGGGAAATCTTTAGAAGTGTTCATGGGGGACAGTCATGGTACTGGTGAGGAAGATAAGAACCACCGATACTGGTGTAGAAGATAGGAACTTTCCGGTACTGCAGTACAAGATAGGAATTTCCGGTACTGCAGTACAAGATAGGAACTTCCGGTACTGGTGGAGGGGGTGGGAGGGCGGGTGCACCAAACAGGCGCTCGGCAGGAGTTAATCGAAGGGGAGGGAGAATATATATATATATATATATAGAGAGAGAGAGAGAGAGAGATAGAGAGAGAGAGAGAGAGATACATAGTGGAATAAATATCGGGAGAGACACAGACAGGTTAAACAGAGAGGGAGTGAAAATGAATGAGAAAGATTAAAAGAGAGAGAGAGAGGGTTATTCATAGCACGAGGATTTTAGGGATTTCTATCGTTTCTACACAGTAAATACAGGATGGTGGCCAGCTACTTCTAAGACAAGTTTTAGCTTTAAGTGTCTGTGCGAGGAAATACAACTGAAAACATGGAAATAAGTAGATCAGAGGCAAAAATAAGTAGTTAGTGGAAGCCTGGCTGAAGACAGAGAAAGACTTATCTGGTCATTCTGTTATGGTCGTATTAATTCGGCAAAGATTTTAGGAGCAAGTGAAGGAGTCGGTCGCATGTGTTGGTTATATAGCCCCAAACAGGCACCAAACATCAGAAAAAAGTAATTAAAATTCATTAAAATGACAGATCTATCAGACATTCAAAGAGGCCAAATTGTTGGTGCTCGTATGACAGGCACTAGTGTAACAAAAACAGCTGAAATGTTTGATGTATCAAGAAGTACTGTTTCGAAAGTAATGACAGCCTTTGAGAAAAAGCGAAAAACCTTCTCATCAAAACGAAACTCTATAAGAAAACCAAAACTTTCAAATAGGGTCTGTCAGACTCTTTACGCAAATTGTTAGAATGAATCACAAAAGTACAGCTCCCAAAATTACTGCAGAACTTAATGACCACCCCGAGAACTCATTTCCCACAAAAATTGTTTGCTGGGAACTGCACAAAGCTGGATTTCACAGGAGGGCTACAATCAGAAAACCACTACTTTCAAAAACAAACGATTCAAATCATTAAGAGTGAAGTAAAAACCTACAGAATTGGTCCCTAGAGCAGTGGAAGAATGTTATTTTCTCAGATGAATCATCCTTTACCTCATTTCTGACCACCGGCCAAGTATACATGTGAAGACAGCCAAAAGAAGCATTTGACACAGACTGCCTTCTTCCAACTGTTTAGCATGGAGGCGGATCTGTGATGATCTGGGGAGCTATATCTTGGAAATCCTCTGGCCCAATGGTTTCCCTTCATGGCAGAATTAATAGTCAAGACTATTTAAGCATTTTATCTGATCAAATTCATCCTGTGGTTGCAGAACTGTTTTTATTTTTGATCTTTTCTTTCTATCTTATACACACTAGTTAAATACAATCCAATCTATTTAACATTCAGTCTATGCTGAATTGTGATACAGTATGGGCAGTTTTCTGAAATCCAATGAACATTTATGCAGATATAACAGTTTAAAGGATAAACCTATTATAATGAATAATACTAATTGGACTTTTTCTTTTTCTCTTTCTTTTTCTTTTTCTTTTCTGATGTAATCTTGGGACTGAAATTGTTTGCGGATGAAGATAGCTTTAAACCATCCTTTATACCAACAATATATACTGATGTAATGACAGATTGTGTATAAAGCTTGAAACATGTGTATCTCGATATCCTTTGTGTTTTCAATTTACGTTATATATATATATATATATATATATATATATATATATACTTGCAAATGGATGCGTGACGTTTGATAATATAATAATACAAACGATATATGAGCATATGCATGTATACATACATATATGTACATACCTACATCTACATGTATATATAGATGCATATCCGGGTACAGGACGTCAAAAAGGAAATGGGAACATAAGCAAAGCACAAAAAACGGACTTTTTTTATGAACAACAGAATGAACACATAGGAAAACAGACGAGCCACTTATGGAACTTTTCCTTCATCAGCTGCCTCTATTCTAAACTAGGCATTTTGAAGATGAGGCAGAACGCGCTCTTAGAATAGCTCTTCCCGCTTAGTGGATTAACCTGCTAAGCGGAGGGTTCCAAGGTGGCAAACAAAAACCAAGACAGGAAAAATTAAACAGTGAAAACAACATTAAAGGCTGTTGGGCCAAACACGATGAGATATTGAACGCTGTGATGTGACGAAGCTGAACGGAGAGAGACAGTAGTTTCATCTTGCCTTTATGCTGGCTGAAGGCAGAAAGGAAGAGGTGACCATGGGTTACATGGGATCAATGAGGAGTGGTAGAGAGAGGAAAAGGGAGGAAGTGGAACAAAGTTGAGCAACGAGAGACAAGGAGGAGGAGTAAGAGAGAAATATGTATAGCAGTGAAGGGGAGAAGCAAGGACAACAGAAGGAAGCAAATATATATATATATGCTTCTGCCCATGCTGCCGCACTTGCCCCTACCTCTCCAACACCACCATCCTCACAGGCACCCATCATCGTCCCTGTCATATCACTGACTCCTTTACATGCACTTCTAGCAACGTCATTTACTGCATCTCCTGCTCTTTCTGTCCTTCTCTGTACTTTGGGCAAATGGGACACCGCTTGGCTGACCGGTTCATGCAGCACCTCTGAGACATTAGGCTCAGCAACGACACCCGATCTCATGCCATTTCTACTCTACCAGTCATTCACTACAACACCTATCTGTGTTTGGATTGTCTTTGCACAGGGGCCATCTGGACTCTTGCCTTTGCCATGAACAGGAATTAATCTTCTCTCTTTACTCCTTTGCGCCACATGGCCTCAACTCCCCTCCCCTCTCTTAATTTCACACCTACTTCCTCTCTTCACTCCTACCCACCTCTCCTCTCCTCTCTTGCCCTGACACCTGCTTCCTCACTTCACTCCTATCCACCTTCTCTCTTCATCATTATCCCCTCCACCCACACCCCAACCCTACACATCCCATTCATCTATCACAAAGTTAGAAAGACAGATTTCTAAAGGGGAAATTACTATCACTTAGTATCATATCTCTTTTGGTGTTGTAATTTTCCATCATGCTCTGTTCACAAAACCATCTAAAGTTTAAACTGAAGGTGAAGTCCCTTACTGAATTCATTGAAAAATATTCAACAATTACATTAATTTATTAATTCACTCCTTTAATAAAGTCATGGGTGATGGTAACTGTATGTTCACAGCTGTGTCATTCTTACTCAAAAACAACAGAAATTACCAAACTCTTTGGGAAGAGTCCATATGATACATATGCAATAATTGGAAGTATTTTCATTCTTTTATTCCTAACAGTGCAATGCAGGAATATCAAGCATACATGAATAGGGATAGAACATATGGTGGTAATGTTGAATTAGTTGCCATTAGTGAATTGTACAATGTTGCAATTCAGGTTCATCACAAAAATGATGATGAAATTATTCTTCCTCTGTTCACTGCTTGCAGTCGAACATTTACAGAAAGGAAAATTTAAGTGTTATATAGTGGTGAAATTGACAACAGCCATTACAATGCTCTCTTTCCCATAAACACTCATGAGCATGAAAGAAATGTAGAATGAAGTGAAATATCACAAGACAGTAAAAAAGACAAAAGAATGAGAATTCAAACACTTAATATGAAAACTGTAGAAGAAAGTAAAAGCCATTGGAAAGTTAGATTGCAAAAGATGAGAGAATATGAGAGGAGGACAAGAGAATAAGAAAGTGATAAAGATAGGGAAATAAGACTGCAGAGAAAAAAAGAAAATTATAGAAGTAAAAAAGTACAAGAAAATAAAAAAAAAGACAAAGAAATACAATTGCAAAAAAGGAGAGAAGAGTAGAATAAATAGAAAACAAGAGAGTGAAAGCGACCAAAAAATACGACTAAAATGAAGAAAGCTTTCCAGAGAAAATCAGCAGAAGTATGGACAATTTCAATGGCAAGATATAACATTTAATCATGATCCTACTCGTAATTATGCATCTGAAAAAATTGTCTCCCTGGGCTCTATGTGCAAAACATGTGAAAAGTGTGGTGCTAGGAAGTGGGATAAGGAATCATTAGGTATGTGTTGTTTTAAAGATAAAGTCCATTTACTAATAATTGAGCCTCCAGAACTTATAAAACATCTTTTGGGTACAACTTCAGAATCAAAACACTTCCTAAAAAATATTTGAGCATACAATTGTGCTTTTCAAATTTGGGGTAAAAATTATTAGGGAAAGTGGGTTTATGCTGACTTTTAAAGTGCAAGGACAAATTTATCAAAGAATACGCTCTCTTAAGCCTTTACAGAATAAATTTTACAAATATATTTTACAGGTGATGTTCAAAATGAAGTAGTGTCACAACAAGAATTGTCCAGGTACAAGATTAGGACTTATTTTTAAGCTGCAAGAAATGCTTCACGGAAAGAATTCTTATGTGAGAAGCTTTCAGTATACTTTAGAATATACTTCAACTGTGGACTTTCAAGTTGTCATTGATGTCGAGAAAAGACCATCTGGAAAACATGTCTATCGATTCAATGTTCCTGAGTGTAATTATTATGGTAGGAGAACAACATGGTAAACAAGACATTGTCTTAAAGTATTGTGACAATAGTATCATGTTCATAAATGAAATTCATCGTTCATATGATGTGTTACAATATTCCTTGCTTTTTGTTAACATGTTTCTACATGTGTATTGCCTTGTGTGTGTGCATGGGTATGTGTGTGTGCGTGTGTGTATGTATGTATACTTGGGTGTGTGCATGTGTGTGGGTGTATGTGGATGTGCGTGCGTGTGTCTGTGTGGGGTTGTAGGTGTTGGGTACGTGTGCGTGTGTGAGTGTGTGTGTCTGTATGTGAGTGTGTATTTTGTGCGTGCGCGTGTGTGTGAGTGTGTTGTGTTTGTAAGAGGTGTGTGCGTGTGTATGCGAGTGCGTGTGTATGTGTGTGCGTGTGTGTATGTGCGTATGTATATGTGTGTGTGCGTGTGTATGTGGGTGTGTGCGTGTGTGTGTATGTGTGTGAAAATGCGTATGCGTGTGTGTGTGGGATTGTGATGTATGTGGGATTGTGAGTGTTAGGTGCGTGTGCGTGTGTGTGTGTGCGTGTGTGTCTATGTGTGTGTCTGTGTGCGTGTGTGTGTATATTTTTTGTGCGTGCATGTATGTGTATATTGTGTATGTTTTTGTGCGTGTGTGTGTGAATGTTGTGTATATGTGCGTTCCTGTGTATGTGTGTGTGCATGTGTTTGCTTACGTGCGTGTGTCATTTATGCCCATTGTGTGTGTAGTTGTATGCATGTTTGTGTGAGTGTGCGTTGTGTATGTGAGAGGTATTTGTGCGTGCGTGTGCGAGTGTATGTGTGTGCATGTGTGTATGTGTGAATGTGTATGTGTGTGTATATGTGTGTGTGCGTGCGTATGTGTGTGTGTGAGCGTAAAGATATGTGCCAAGTATGTGTTTTATTGTGTGTGTGCACTCCTGTGTGTGTGTGTGTATATGTGTGTGTGAGAGCGCGCATGTATGTTTGTCATGCGTGTTGTAAGGTGTGTGGGAGGTATATGTGAATGGGGGCTATGTGTGAATGGGGGTATATATGGCTTATGTGTGCAAGGGTGTGTATGCATAGGTGTGTGTGTATGTGTATGTATGCGTGTTTGTTAGCGTGTGTGTATGCGCAAGTGTGCGTGTGTATGTGTGTTTGTATAAGTGTGTGGGCGAATCTGAGCGTGTAAGTGCATGCATGTGTGTTGTGTGTGTGTGGTGTGTGTGTGTGGGGGGGTAGGTGTGCATACATGTGTGTGTGGGTGCGTGTATTTTTTATGTGTATGGGTATGTGTGCGTGTAGGAAGAGATCAAATAAATTGTGAAAAATTGTAATAAAATAGTGAATAATGGAAATAAGGTAAAGTGGATAAGGGGGGAGGGGTTAATATAATAAAAAGTGGGGAAAACAAAGAAAAAATAAAGAAAAGTGTTGCATTGTCGTAAAGGAGATAGTCATAAGGAGGAGGGGGCTGTGTTGAGTCCGAAGGGGAAAGTTGTTCTTAAGTTAAAAATATAGCGCTGTTCCAAGTGGAGTCGTGAGGGAGTGGATCCATGGTGCAGAGCGAGGCCAAAAACGGAGATGTTAGAGGGGGAGTGGTTGGCCAAGTGGAAGTGACGGGCGACGGGGGAGTCCGAACCTAATGGAACGTCCCTTAGGTGTTCGGTGAAATGGTCGACCAGCCGGCGGCCTGTCTGACCCACGTATATTTTGTCACATAAGTTGCATCTGATGCAGTAGATCAGGTTGGAGGAGGTGCAAGAGAAACTGTGTGGAATGCGAAGAGTGTGTTGGTTAGACCCTGTGACAGAGGTAGCGTTGGTGATGAAGGGGCAGGTGTGACAGCGGGATCTGGAGCACGGAAAGGAGCCGGGTGGGGGTGGGGAGGAAGAGGAGAAGGTACTACGGACCAGTAGATCGCGTAGGTTGCGGGCGCGTTTGAAGGAGGATAGGGGTGGGTTAGGGAAAATGGGGTGGGTGGTGGTATCGAGCTGGAGGCGACGGAAGGCCCGTAGGATCCTCCAACGAAGGCGTAGGGTGGCAGGGTGGAAACGGAGTGGGAAGGGGGTACGGTTAGGGGATTGGTGTGGGGGAGGAGAGAGGGCGGTGGTGCGGTCGATTCGACGACCGCGGTCGAGGGCGGATTGGACAAGGTGGGAGGGGTATCCTCGATGCATGAACAGACGGGCAAGGTACTGGGACTGGGTCTCGAAATCCTGGTCCAGGCTGCACAAGCGGAGGAACTGGGAGTAGGGGATGGCCTGTTTGGTGTGGAATGGATGGGAAGAGGAGAAGTTGAGGTAGAGGTGGGAGTCAGTGGTTTTGAAGAAGGCGGAGGTAGTTAGAGAGCTGGAGGGAGGTTGATGGAAAGAGAGATGTCGAGGAAGTTAACAGAGGTGTCAAGATGGTAGAAGTAAATTCAAGAGCAGGGTGGAAGTTAGAGAGGAAAGACATGAAAAGGCAGAGCTGTTCACGGGAGAGGGAGGTGGCTCCTATACAGTCATCTATGTAGTGACCGTATAGTTCTGGGGTCGGACCGGAGAATTGGGAGAATACTTGGGCCTCAATGTAACCAACTAATAGGTTGGCATAATTGGGGCCCATTCTCGTTCCCATCGCGACACCAGACACCTATTGGTAGGTTTCTCCGGCGAACGTGAGGCAGTTGAGGGTGAGGATGAGTTCTGCCAGACAAAGCAGCGTAGGGGTGCTAGGTGTGGAGTCAGGGCGGCGGTCGAGGTGTGGAATCACGGTGTATAGGGATTTGATGTCCAACAACAACATGTATATATGTATGTATATATATGTATGTATATATAGGTGCAGGAGTGACTGTATGGTAAATAGGTTGCTTACCAACCACATCATCGCGAGTTCCGTCCCACCACGTGTCACCTTGGGCAAGTGTCTTCTACAA
>NC_142930.1:78309556-78424556 GCF_046866305.1 Octopus bimaculoides | reverse complement strand
ACACCAGTTCCCATATGCTATTCATATCTGCACTCGGTCTGCTTAGGAGGTTGTTGTGTCCTAGCATATATGCTGCTTCTTTTAGTTTTCGTATTTTCCAGTGGTGTTCTCTGTCTATTATTTCAACTTCGTCCCACAGGAGGAGGTGGTCTCCATTTTTTTTTTGTCCAAAATATTTTTGCTTATTCTTCCCAAATTGGATTTCGTGGGGCATATGAGGCATATCGATGGTTTGGTTATAAAGTCCTTCTTATGATCTTTGTGGTTGAAGCATGGAAGTGTAGGGCAGTATGGTTTTGTGAGGTCATCCACATGTAATTCCTTCATAAGTTTGCAATGGTTTGTGTTGATGTCATCAAGGCGGATGTTGGTGCTAGCTTGTAAGATTTGTAGATTTCTTTCTTTATGAATTTGTTGCATTCCTTGATGGTAATAGGATACATATTTCCTGTTTTATCCAAGAAGATGTGTAATTTAGGGGATGAACTGATTTGCTTTATGATATGTGAAAGTTGTTTTTGAAAGGGGATTTATATTTGGAGAATTTAATTTTTCTAATTATATGAAGCATATCTGCTTCAAATTTGTCGAGATGAGAATTGTGTGGAGAGTGTTTGTATGATCGGAGGTTGTATGTGTTGGTATTAGTATCGCTTCGGTATTTTGGGTTGTCGTGGAAGAAGGCTTTCCATTGCATATATATATATATATATATATATATATATATATATATATATATATATACACACACACACACATATATATAAATACACACTCAAAAACATTTATATATGTACATGTTCATATTTTTGCACATATACACACATCACACATACATAAGTACACATTAAGATTTTTAGAAAAATTAATATAATTAAAGACTCATCTCTGTGCTTAAATAAATTTGGAAAGTTTTGGTCATTTTAGCCACTACTCTTCATTTTTGTCTGAGTATTTGTTCTTCAGATTGCAAAATGGAATTTTAAAAAAAGCAATACACAATGTTGTCACAATTATATTTTCAAATTCATCTATTTCAGTTTGGCTGTTTTGTTTTGAATATATTTTAAAGCTCCAACCTAGAATAACCAACCCTGGAATAACCAATAGCTTCCATGTTATACAATCAATCTAACCAATACTCTTATAGAGCCCCAAAATGAGAAAACTGATTGACAAAAGCTACCTGCGAAATAGTAAACACCAGAAAACCCCCCCTTAAAAAACAACTTACAAGAGCAAAATCCACATCAGAGAATGAAACAGAATTCTCCATAAAGGAATGTGGAGACAGCATTAGTATACTACACATATATCGATGGGGACAACCACATAAAATTTAAGAGTGGATTCTTATTCAAAGTAAATACAAATGTGAACTGCAGAGCACAAAACCTCATATACTTCATTACTTGCCCCAAATACAAGGAGAATTATATTGGCAAAACCAATAATTCCCTTTGCCAACGTGCAAGAATCCACAGACAGCACATCCAACAAGAGGAGCTACAGAAAATTCCATTCAGCAAACATTTGGAAATATGTGAAGAAGGAAAATTCAAAATCTTCCCCTTCTACAAATGCTCAAGCAATGACCCAAACTTCTGAAAAACGATAATGCTATACTTCATAAAGAAGTTCTTACCAAAATTAAATGCTTGAAAAAAGGAAACATTAGGAAATATGTGAACAAAAATTCAAAGTTCCAAAGGATAACAGAACTATACTGCACAAAAAAGTCCTCAACAAAAATTAACATAACTATATATTTTTTTGAAATTCCACCTATGGGAATTCTATATATTAAAGATGATCTCAAACTATTGCTAAAACCGTTTTACCACATTGTTGTTGGACCTTGCAAAACACTCCAGATTCCAAAATTCTATAAGAACACTTGCTTTCCCTCTTCTGTACTTGGCTCTCTTTCTAAGTTGGAGCTTTAAAATATATTCAAAACAAAACAGCCAACTAAAAATAGATGAATTTGGAAATATAATTATGACAGCATTGTGTATTGCTTTTTTAAAATTCCATTTTGCAGTCTGAAGGACAAATACCCGGACAAAAATCAAGAGTAGTGGCTAAAATGACCAAAACTATATATATGTGTGGGGGTGTATATATGTGTATATATATCTATACACAAGACCTGGAAATGCAATAATAATTTTTACTGAAGAAAGTCAAAAATAACATCTGGTTTTTCAATTAAGAACCTTGACCACTACAAAAATTTGGCCATGCTAATACAAAATCCACACCTCTTTACCTCCTCCATATTAATGAAAGCAAAGGAATAAAGAAACCTTGACCAATTCAAATACAAAAATTCTTTTTCCTTCCAAACCCTAAAAGCTACTAAGTACTAAACAAACAAGCCTGACCATACCAATACAACAGAAATGCCTCTTTACCTCCCCCTCCTTCTCAAAAATTTTTTTCTTCTTTCTTCTCCCATCCTTGGCAAACCCCACAAACCTTTTTTATATATAAAAAGGCCAAGAAATCTAACTTTAGACCACTTTTTGATAAATCCGATAATAGAAGAAAGTGCTGAAAGTTTAAATAAAATGTAAATAAATAAAAAAAAAATACGCGCAGGAGTGGCTGTGTGGTAAGTAGCTTGCTTACTAGCCACATGGTTCCTTGTTCAGTCCCTGTGTGGCATCTTGGGCCAGTGTCTTCTATTATATCCTCAAGCCAATCAAAGCCTTGTGAGTGGATTTGGTAGTCAGAAACTGAAAGAAGCTCATCGTATATGTATGTGTGTGTGTGTGTGTGTTTGTCCCCACAACATCGCTTGACAACCAATGCTGGTGTGTTTGCCGTCCCCATAACTTAGTGGTTCAGCAAAAGAGGCTGATAGAATAAGTACTAGGCTTACAAAGAATAAGTTCTGGGGTCGATTAACTTTACTAAAGGTGGTGCTCCAGCATGGTCACAGTCAAGTCAAATGACTGAAACAAATAAAAGAAACAGAAAAAGTAAAAAATAATCATCCAACATTCTGACTACCATATTATTCTATATATATATATATATATATATATATTTGTATACACATATTTTTGCAATTTGGCAGCCTGTCTTTTGAACCAAGGCTTTGAAGGGACTTGTATACATAGATAGGAATAAGGCGGCGAGCTGGCAGAAATGTTAGCACGCCGGGCGAAATGCTTAGCAGTATTTCATCTGCCATTATATTCTGAGTTCAAATTCTGCCAAGGTCGGCTTTGCCTTTCATCCTTTCGGGGTCAATAAATTAGGTACTAGTTACGCACTGGGATCGATGTAATCAACTTAATCCCTTTGTCTGTCCTTGTTTGTTCCCTCTATGTTTAGCCCTTTGTGGGTAATAAAAAAATAAGATAGGAATTTTTTATAAATCAACTAATGTATTTAAGTCGAAACAAATTGTTAGCTTTATATGTTTTTTTAGTAAGATCTATTATGTTGTATTATATATTCTCTTTCTCTTTTCTCTCTTTTACTTGTTTCAGTCATTTGACTGCGGCCATGCTGGAGCACCACCTTTAGTTGAGCAAATCGCCCCCAGGACTTATTCTTTGTAAGCCTAGTACTTATACTATCGGTCTCTTTTGCCGAACCGCTAAGTTGTGGGGCATAAACATATCACCATTGGTTGTCAAGCGATGTTGGGGGGGGGGGGGGCAAACACAGACACACAAACACACACGCACACATATATACGACAGGTTTCTTTCAGTTTCTGTCTACCAAATCCACTCACAAGGCTTTGGTCGGCCTGAGGCTATAGTAGAAGACACTTGCCCAAGGTGCTACGCAGTGGGAATGAACCTGGAGCCATGTGGTTGGTAAGCAAGCTACTTACCACACAGTCACTCCTGCGCCTATATATATATAATATTTTTTATAGTATATTATATTAAATCATAAAGTAAATAAATTGTTAGTTTGTCAATTGTATTTCTCTATTTTATTTAATATTTTTATTTTTTTGAAAAGGAAATAAATAGAAAGAGAGGTAGATAGAGTGAGGTGGGGGGATTTTAAGGATTGGCTGTAGGATAAAGTAAGATGCATAGATGTATGGTGTCTAAGAATTGTGCACAGGAGTAGCCAAGAAGACGAGAGAGGATGAGGAGGTAGAGGAAAATAGGGTAAAAAAAATAGAGAAAAATGAAAGGAATTTAAAGAGAGTTGTAGATGTCTGGTAGTCTCAAAGTCTAAAGTTGTTGGGGAGGAAACTTAGTAGTAATTGCTAGTGACCATTCTGGCTAAGGTCAGTGGCTGTAGAGTTATTTTTAGCAATGAGGTTTTGGGTGTGTAGGTAGTTGAGAAATTATTTGAGTGGGAGTTAGAGTTAGGGGGTTTATATTAGGGGATTTATTGGGTTATGGTTTAAAAATAAATTAAGGATAAATCAAACAATTAATATTTATCTCATAGTGTGATGAGGTAGGGTAGATAGAAATGAGGTGAGATATAAGGTAGTAATAAGAGTTATAGAGGGGGTATGTGTTAATGATCATAGGGGTTTGTATGTGGGTGCTATTTATGGGAGGTGAGCTTAAACTTAGATTCACCTATCCTTAAAAACGCCTTTACCTTAGCTAAAAACCTAACCAACATAACCTCCTTAGAAATTGATGCAAATCTATCTGTTAGGCAGACCCTCATATCCTTTGATAATAAGCTTTGGTCCTGTACTAACCTCAACACTAACGGAAGTAACTTCTTTGATATAACCATGGGCTCATCCAACTCTGCTCAGGTCACAGTTCTTGATTGTACCTCCTTTGGATTGTACCTCCTTCAGATTGTACCTCCTTCAGATTGTACCTCCTTCAACAGCTCCACAGACAAATCCCCCATATCAAAAGGGGTTTATACAGGGACGATGAAGTGTTAATTACAACCGGTCTAACAAAATCTGCATTAGAAAAAGCTAGAAAACACTTAAATTCTTTGCCAACTTTAACCTATCTATCTCTTTTGAAAACTCTTACAAGACAGCAAATTTTCTAAACGTTACTTTAGATTTAAACTTCTTACTATACTCCCCATATCATAAACCCAATCAATACCTTAAATACATCAACACAAAATCTAGCCACCATAAATCTACTTTCGAGAGCATAATCAAAAGCATATCTATCAGAATATCCAATCTATCTGCCAATGTAGAAATCTTCAATAACTATGCCAACTACTATAACCAAGCTCTAGCTACTAGTGGTTTCTCCCAGAAAATTAGATTTATACCCAATACTAGACTTAAGGAACACCTCTTGAAACTTAGCTCAGAACAAACATGCACAAATAGAAATCCAATCCCTTCTAATACAATGAGTCAATCTTGCCCGCTTAGCACCCGCATGAACAACACTTGATATACGAACACTAATACTAACATTAGACCTTCCAACTCTCCTCTAACATCCACTAGGAATTACACCTTCCCTAACTTGCTTAATAAAAGCAACAGGAGATCTATTCTCTGGTATACACCTCCACTTGCTTTAAACATTAAGGGCCTCGCTAAAGCTTTCTTTAGAATAGTAGAATCCAATTTCCCACATAACCATAAGTACCATTCTATCTTAAACAGATCCACTTTGAAATTATCCTATTCAGCTACACCAAATATAGAATCTATTATCACCTCATCTAATAAACGTAAACTTAGCTCCTACTATCTAAATACATACAACCCTACAACCCTACACAATAAAAACACTAACACCAATCACAATAACATATCTAACACCCATGGCCCAACCACTTTAAACAACTTAAACATAATATAATCCCTACCTCTGAGGGTAATGGGCACACACCTGAAACCGACGCAAACATTAATAGGTACACAGACACTAACAATACTAATTATATTATAACCAGTGCAACTGATAATACATATACTTCAACTACTAATAGGAACAGCAATAATATTAATACTAACACCAACGGCAATACTACCATTATTAACGTACCATTATTAACACTCCTACCACAAACACAACTATTAATAGTCGCAATAATAACATCACTAATATCACCTCCTCTACCACCGCTAATACTAACATTATTACTAACAATACTGCCACGGCTGCTGCAGCAACTACTGCTACTGCTGCTACTACTACTATTACTAGCAATACTACCAAAGCTACTACCACTACTACCACAAATAGTACAATAATAATACTAGTAACAATAATAATAATTACAAGAACAACGCCGATAATGACAACGATGATAATAATAATAATAATGGTAATGTTGGCATTGATATCGATTCTAGAAATGACAGCAATATCACAATCAATTCACCTAATACCATACTAGCCACCACCAGCACTACCACATCTCTCTCTCCAATTAACCACCATAGAATCTTAACCCAATAAATCCCCTAACTCTAACTCCCACTCATAACTAATTTAACATTCACCTAGCTCTTCCTTTCTCAATTACCTACACACCTACAACCTCATTGTTAAAAATAACTCTACAGCCACTTACCTTAACCTGAACGGTCACTAGCAATTACTACTAAGTTTCCTTCCCAACAACTTTAGACTTTGAGACTACCAGACATGTACTACTCTCTTTAAATTACTTTCATTTTTCTCTATTTTTTTTTACCCTATTTTCCTTTACCTGCTCATCTTCTCTGTTATCTTCTTGGCTACCCCTGTACACAATTCTTAGACACCATACACCTATGAACCTTACTTTATCCTATAGTCAATCCTTAAATCTCGCCCCCACCTCACTCTATCTACCTCTCTTTCTATCTATTTTCTTATCTTTACTTTTACCACTACCATTCTGTTATTGAACGTTGATATGTTTGCATCTTTTTTCTTGGGATGTCAACTATATCAGGATTTTAACCCACATGAATATATGCAGGATTGCACCCAAGGACTTACGCTCATAGATCTATGCAGGATTGCACCGAAGGACTTGTGCTTTGCAAAGTTGAACTATGAACTTTTATGCTTCTTTTTCTTTCTTTCTTTCCATCTCCTTATTCTTTTACTCTCTTCTTCTATGTCGTCATTTATTCATATATACCATTCTCATTTTCCCTATTCTTTTCAGTATTTGTCTCTGATGACAGAATATCCCATACTCAGGGGTATCCAAGAAACAGCTGTAAGATTTTGAATTTCTTAATAATATTGTATATGACTTGAGATGTTTGCCTTGCCTTAATGTTTGCTGTCCTGTTTAACAATTATATATCTGCTGCATCAGAAACCTGCAATGGCTCCATAACTACTGTCTCAGCTATAACCTTGGAGCCCCAGTAATCTGTTATAGCACTTACATAGTGTACCTAATCATCTAGATTACCTGTGAACTAAACCCCCATAAATTATATGCATTATATTTATATATATATATATATATATATATATATACATTATATAATAATAATAATAATAAACTGATAACAAAAGAATGAGACGTCGATATTAGGTAAATAGAGGATATTTATATATGTATAGTTTAGGACAATCAGTAAGTTGTCATAATAGTACTTGGAGTTTCAAATGCTGGAGCTAAGAGCTACAATACATTGTCATCGGCTATTAATGGTAATAGATGCTATAAAAAAATCCATTGAATAAAAGGGAAGTTACTCTAATAGGTAGGAAAAAATATAAAAGATAAAAAATACACACAACCATATTCTCACAATACATAAACATATAACCTCCTGCGTTCATAACCTCTACATACATACACACTCACACAAACATGTATATGTACATGCCCATACACACATGAACATATACAGGGGTTGGACAAAATAATGGAAACACCTTAAAATTTCAAGCAAATTTATTTTAATATGGGTTAGGACCGCCTTTGGCAGTAATTACAGCTTGAATTCTATGAGGTATGAACTCATACAAAGTTTGAATTGTTTCCAAAGAAATTTTTGCACATTCTTCAGCTAAAACAATCTCAAGTCCTTGTACTAACTCTAAAACTAACTCTCCCCTTCATATCATTATGTCAACGTATAGGGACATCTGTATATTTAAGTAGTGCAATGAAACTAACAGTTTCTGTGTGTTCTTGAATCGCTTACAAACATCTACACTGCAATTGTTTTTGTTTCAGTACATGATTTCAGGTCAAGTCACTTGCTATGCAAGTACATCTCTGTAAGTTTTTAAAATCACTGTAGACAAATGCCAGCAATGACCTTCTCAGGCTCTCCAATATTTTCATTTCTAAACAGAAACAATCGGGGATAGGGAGTGGGGTTGCAAAAAATTCATAATTTCTCAAATTTTCTTTTTCATAGCATATAAATGTATTTATGGGGAAAAAATATTGAAAAAACATCAATACATGTGAGAGTGATAAAGAAACGAGGAGGATTTCTTCGGATATGCTAGAAACAACAGCCAAATCACCCTTAAATCACTCACGTTTCCCTCTGCAAATATTAACAATTAAAAAAAAAATTTTTTACCAAAAATGCTCTTCCCATGACTTTGAAGTGCAAAAAAAATTGGCCAAAATAGGTCCAGAGTGAAATGATGAGGGAGGCAGGTGTAGAAAAAAAGAGTTTACAAAACTTTTTCATACAAAGATGCTCCCACACCCCATCATTTCGAGAGCTGTGGTTTAAAAAAGATGAGGAAAATCCCTGAAAAATTTTTGCAATGTTCTCTCTCTCTCTCACACACACTGCAAAGCTTACAGAAGGGCTGCTGAACTGAAATCTCTATGTTGCTTTGAGGGGAAGGTAAAACTTAACAAATTGCTTCTTCCTCTGTTGTTGGACTACCATGATGTTTGTTTAAAAAAGAGAGATTATGACTGTGATAAAATAATGAAAGCAAGTGAGCACTATTATACAAAGAAATGATTAGATGTAAAATATAAAAATTATCAGAATTGGAAATCGAATGTAAAAATATTATCAAGGAGCTAGCAGAAAACCTCCTGGAGGGTGGTCTTCCTGCTAGTATATGTAATGTGAGATAATAGTTTCACTATGTATATATTATATACGTAGTGAAACTATTAATAGGGAAACTATTATCTCACAATAGAGATGTTATTGTTTCAGTTTTCACACATAATACTGAAATAGACTAAGAGATTATTCTGGGCTCGCATTAGGTAAGAAGTTGAAAATTTGGGGGGCCCATGACACTCCATGGACGCTAAATAGTGCATGTATAAAATTTGAATGAAATTAGTTGGGTAGTTCTTGAGGTTTAGTGATGCACACATACACACACATACATACACAAACACACACAGATATTCTCAGTTTTATATGTGTGTGTGTGTGTGTGTATATATATATATATATATATATATATATATATATATATATATATATATATATATATATATTTAAATAGAGGTTAAAATAACCACCTTAGGGGATAGAAAATATCCAATGAATTACTGGTTTGTTACCTATTATTTTGTTGTGAATAGTAATATTTCTAAAATAATAGGTTTAATTATAAATTGTGGTTTATAAATATTTGAATTAAATTCCAGAAAATGGAGAAGTAACATTAATTCAATTTATTAACTGCAAAAATTCAACATGTTCACTTACAACTGTTTTGATTTTGCCCAAAAGAATTAAATTCTAGTAATTAAAACATTTTATTGGACAAAATCTCATCAGAGGAGTAAAAACTGGTTGGATTTCATGACATCCATAAAATATGTATATATATATAAAAAATATTTCTTTATAAAAAGATATTAAACTATGTGAAACGGAGGCATTTCTCTTCCACTTTTTATGTTTTCCATATATTTTCAACCTATATATACATATATATATATATATATATATTTATATATATATATATAATTTAGATTCAAAATGAATGTGGTACTTAAGTTTAGGCACCAGAATTAAGTATCGTATTATCCATACAATTCCAAAATAAGGTGATTAAAATCAAAATAAGCAACAAGGATATCTAAAGTTAATGCAGTACGATCCTTTCATGCGACTCCATTTATTTAAGCAATGTGAACATTACATTAAATGTAAAATGCAGAGCAATCCTCAGCTGCACAAAGTAATAGAAGTGATCATAATAAGCCTGATAACAGAATTAATAATAGGAGAAATAATATCAATGCGAATAATTGTAACAACAATAATTTAAATCTTAGTAATAATATTGGTGTTGTTGATAGTTCCACTAGTTGCAATTGTAGAAATAAGTCCCATTGTCTGTTATTAGGCCGATGTCTTATCCGAAACGTAGTATATAAATGCACAATAAGTACTATAACTGATAATTATATTCACTTCGGATGTACGATTAATTTGAAACAGCACATATATAACCACTTGTCATCTTTTAGACTTAAACATAAGGCAAATAGTACGTCATTATCAAATAAAATATGGGAATTAAAGGAAAGTGGTACTAGTTTTAGCCTTAAATGGGAAATTATAAGAAAAGCCCAACCTTACAGAAATAGCAGATAAGGATGTGAATTATGTTCCATGGAAACATATGAAATGTTTAAACTTAGAAACAGTTCTAACCTGATTAATAACAGAGTATTGTGTGTACACTGTTCCACTTGCACTTTTAAATATTTTTAAAAGTAGCAAACTTAAATAGTGTGGTATTTTAACATCTACCATATTTATCTTAGGTTATAGTTAGTACATATTTAAATTGAAATTGAACTTTTATAGCATATTTTTGATCTTTCACCTCCTGTGATAACTAAAATTTCAACTTTATCCATGGATGGTATATGGTTTTATTTAAATTTTTTTCACATCACTTTTGCTATTGCTGTTAGTTTTAGTGTGTATCTTACTTTACTTTAGTTAACTTAAAAGAATAGGATGTTTTGACATTTCTTAATAGTTTTTAATAGTTTTCAAACCTTTTAAAATTTTATTTGATACCTGACCCTAAAAGATTCATGTTATTCCATTATTCCATTGTTTGTGGTAGTATTATTACTGTTATTTTATGGGTGACTTAAATAAATCTAATCCTTGTTCCATTATTATTTTGTACTTGGCCCATGTTAGTTAACACAAGTTCTTGATTATTTAAGATAGTGAGACCTAAATCCAAGGCCTCTGCCAGGGGTGTAGCCAGCCCACTTATGCATACCTTTCCTTCATTGGACGCTAAACTCTGCTTGCGAAGACCTGTTGAGGCAAGTGAAATCGAAATCGAACTAAATTCGACGACTGGAACCCATGCCAACGTCATCTCCTTCACTGGACACGAAACTCGGCTTGCGAAGACCTGTTGGAGCAAGCGAAAGCGAAATTGTGATGGCACCTGTGCCCAGCGTCGCCTTCCTGGCACTTGTGCCAGTGGCATATGTAAAGACATTTGAGCGAGATCGTTGCCAGTGCCCCTGGACTGGTTCCTGTGCAGGTGGCACATAAAATACACCATTTTGAGCGTGGCCGCTGCCAGTACCACCTGACTGGCTTTTGTGCCAGTGGCACGTAAAAGCACCCACTACACTCTCGGAGTGGTTGGCATTAGGAAGGGCATCCAGCTGTAGAAACTCTGCCAAATCAGATTGGAGCCTGGTGTAGCCATCTGGTTCACCAGTCTTCAGTCAAATCGTCCAACCTATGCTAGCATGGAAAGCAGACGTTAAACGATGATGATGATGATGATGATGATGATGATGATGATGATGGTCTAATCAAATTAGTACATAATTATCATGTTCTCTACTAGTTGTTTAGTTCACCATTGTATTCTATGTTAATTCCAACCATTCATATTATCACTTTCTTAAACCTTGATGAGTTCATCATTATAAACCCTGTAAATCCTATGTATCAATTCTTTACAGTAGTTATAAAATAAATTTTATTGCTTATGTGTCCTTTAACTGATATTAGATATATAAGTTTTAATTTTCACCATTATATTCTATGTTAATTCCAACCATTCATTTTACCAGTTTCTTAAAAACCCTGATGAGTCCATCATTATATACCATGTAAATCCTATGTATCAATTCTTTACAGTAGTTATAAAATAAATTTTATCTCTTATGTGTCCTTTAAAAGATATTAGATATATATAAGTTTAATTTTAATTTTAAAATTATTTTTAGTCCAATATAAATAAAAAAATTTTAATTTCACATCTTATCTATGGTTCTTTATAAGTCTAAATGTACTTTACCAGAGCATTTTAAATTAATACTACTTCATGGTTTTTGCATACTGAATCTATTGATGAGTTACATTACTATACACTATTTCTTTTTATTTCTTATTTCATTATTAATTTCTTAATTTCTTAATTTATAATTAGCTTTTATTTATTCACATATTAATTAAGCAAATATTGGTATCTCAAATTTTCCAAACTTAGCATATGTAAAACAATACTGATATATTATTCTGATTAATGAAAACTATGAATAAACATATACTGTATCTGTACACATATAACAACTTTATTTTATATACTTTTGACCTAGGTGCCTTATGTTAAACTTCCCCTGCGTCATTACAAACTGGTCTGCTAGTAGAGAACCTCCCCCCCCAACCTATAGTAGTTTGTCACTAAAACCAAAAGAATCTTTATAACCATATCATCTATGTATATTGTTTACCCCTTTCCCTTTCCCTATAAGGAAAAGGCTGGTGCCCTCTTACTCTTTGAATCACTATGTCTGATAAGATGAAACAAAAAAAAAAACAAATAAAATCAGTGACAGTTAAAATCTGCTTAGAATTAATTACTAGCCTGTATGGTCTGGCTAAGTCAAAATGGTTTTTTGTATTCTTCCTTTCCACTTGGAGAGTTTAAATGTAGTTATAACAATATGTCCTTCTGCTGAAATGAAATTTCAGTAAATTTCTATATCTTTGTGCACCTGAGGATTGCTCTGCATTTTACATTTAATGTAATGTTCACATTGCTTAAATGAATGGAGTCACATGAAACGATCATACTGCATTAACTTTGGATATCCTTGTTGCTTATTTTGATTTTAATCACCTTATTTTGGAATTGTATGGATAATACGATACTTAATTCTGGTGCCTAAACTTAAGTACCATATTCACCTTGAATCTAAATTATATATATATATATATATATATATATATATATATATATATAGGTTGAAAATATGTGAAAAATATATAAAAAGTGGAAGAGGAATGTCTTCGTTTCACATAGTTTAATAGCTTTTTATAAAGAAATTTTTATATATATATATATATATTTTATGGATGTCAAGCATCCAAAATGGCGAGACTCCTTTGTCACAAGAATTGATTACTTCACAATGTCCCTTGAAAAGCTAATTTAAATTGCAAAAACCGGTTTGATTTCACAACATCCATAAAATATGTATATATATAAAAAAATTTCTTTATAAAAAGATATTAAACTGTGTAAAACGAAGGCATTTCTCTTCCACTTTTTATGTTTTCCACATATTTTCAACCCATAATTTTGCCACATGGTGTATACTGAATCTCCAGTATTTTTGCTCCTTTTATATTTTTATATTTCTCCTATATATATATATATATATATATATATATATATATATATATATATTTATATATATATATGCATACATACATGTATATATATAAAACAAACAAAGGAAAAACCAATTCCTTCAAAGGGATGTAAAACATCAAATTCATTGGTGCAGTAGTTGAATACCACAAAAAAAGGGGTATAAATGCAAAATGTGTGTGTGTGTGTGTGTGTGTATATATATATATATATATATATATATAAGGTGTAGGAGTGGCTGTGTGGTAAGTAGCTTGCTTACCAACCACATTTTCCGGGTTCAGTCCCACTGCGTGGCACCTCAGGCTAGTATCTTCTACTATTGACTTAGACTGACCAAGCCTTGTGAGTGGATTTGGGAGACGGAAACTGAAAGAAGCCCATCATATATATATATGTTTCTGTGTCTGCGTTTGTCCCCCCAACATCACCGATGGTGGTGTGTTTACATCCCCATAACTTAGCAGTTTGGCAAAAGAGACCAATAGAATAAGTACTAGGCTTACAAAGAATAAATCCTGAGGTTGATTTGCTCGACTAAAGTCAGTGTTCCAGCAAATAATATATATATATATATATATATATATTTCCGTATTCCCGAGCGTCATACTAATACATCCTTTTGTTATTTACACCACCTGTCCTCGTCTGTTGTTGTTTTTTCGTATATTCTCCCATATATATATATATATACAATTAAACCTTGGGAGAGGCATTATGCCGGTAATAAACACACGCACTGGTTCAGTCCTTTATTAATTTATATAGTTTTTTGTTAAATTATTTCATTGCACTCTTGCAATCTCTTCAGTAACTTGTCTCTCCACTTCCATTTATTTTGAATGTATGATCTGGCGTTGTTTTAGCGTTGTTTCGAAACTGTTTGGTATGAGCATGTGAGTGTGTGCAAGCTCGTATGTGTGCACGCTCATATGTGTGCACACACTTATGTGTTCGTGCTTATATGTAAGTATGTGCGTCCATATGTGTGTTTGTAACAATTTCGTTTATATCAGATCAGATAGAGACTTTTTAATTAATTTATTTACGTTCATATTCCGCATCATATGTGTGAACAACACATGCAACCATGGGCAATTGTAAGGCCCTCATCTACGTGTATTTGGTGTTTAAAATTGGTTGCGTTTCAGTTATGAGGACCGACTCCTGTATTTGTCGCAACGATGCGTCACTGGGGTGTCTAGACAGGATTTCTATGCTAATTCTGTCCAGTACACCACCATGTTGTTCTTTGGCATGCTGGTAGAGCACCGAGGTTTGTTTTTGATTATTATAGTCCCTCCAATGTTCGTTAACACGCTCAGCCAAACTTCTTGCCGTTTCACCTATGTATGTCGTGTTTCTGTTTTTACACTCACCATCCATACAGCTTATTTTGTAGACTACATTTCTGGCTTTGCAGGACTATTTTTGCACACAATGCAACTCTCCTCAACACACCTTGTTCTTCTGAAGGGATATGTTTTACATATTATTGATCTAATTGATCTCCCTGGTTTTTCTATAACATTTATCCTCAACTTGGTACTTTTGAGGATTTTTCGAAATTTGCAGGCTAGTTCTCCATGTGGCGTGGCGTCCACAAACATTACTCCCTGGAACTTGTCGGTATTGTACCACATGGTCTTTTTGTTTGTTTTGTCACTAATCCTTTGTAGTCTATTCCACTGTTTGTTACGGTATCTAGGTTGTGTTCCATTTGTATCTTTGACAACAATCTCCTCAAATTTCTCGTTAGCTCCTCTGTATACCCGGATTCTATCTTTCTGGCTGTATCCTGAAAATTGCATGCGATGCATGAAGTCTTGAATATGTTTTTGCCCCTCTCATGGACTGCACAGGGGGGATATGTTTTTCATTATTCTAACTTATATTGAGTGCTTGTATATATTATGGTATCAATATTAAAATTTTTTTATAAATTTCAAAATATTAATACAGTTAATACGAGCTATTATATATATTTATAAAAAACATATGTAGATATGTTGGAAGCTTTCAAAAGGATATATATTTTTTATATCACATACTTTTTGCCTTAAGTTATAAAAATGTAGAAAATATTATATTATATATATAAAAAAATAGATGTAAAAATATAATAATAAATATAAGTTTAAATATAAAAATATGTATGTGTGAGTGCATATATGTGTATGTTGGCAATCTAAACTTATCTTACGATCGTTTCGCGAAAATATTCTTGTCCAACGTCATGGATTTAGAATTAAATCATGAAATGATAAATTCAACTGAATTTTATTATTTTATACAAACAAATGACACATCTCATAAATTACAGCTGTTTTAATACCATTAATAAAAACAAGTTTTTCAAGAATAATAAAATACTGTATAAATATAATGAGGTTTCATCAAATCGATATATTTTTTTAAATCATCATCATCATCATCATCGTCGTTTAACATCCGCTTTCCATGCTAGCATGGGTTGGACGATTTGACTGAGGAGTGGTGAAACCAGATGGCTACACCAGGCTCCAATCTGATTTGGCAGAGTTTCTACGGCTGGATGCCCTTCCTAACGCCAACCACTCAGTGAGTGTAGTGGGTGCTTTTACGTGTCACCCACACGAAGGCCAATCAGCCGGTACTGGCAACGGCCATGCTCAAAATGGTGTATTTTATGTGCCACCAGCACAAGAGCCAGTCCAGCGGCACTGGCAACGATCTCGTTTGAAAATCCTACGAAGGCCAGTCAGGCGGTACTGGCAACGGCCACGCTCAAAATGGAGTATTTTATGTGCCACCCGCACAAGAGCCAGTCCAGGGGCACTGTCAACGATCTTGCTCGAAAATCCTACGAAGTTAGAATAATGAAAAACATATCCCCCCTGTGCAGTCCATGGGAGGGGCAAAAACATATTCAAGACTTCATGCATCGCATGCAATTTTCGGGATACAGCCAGAAAGATAGAATCCGGGTATACAGAGGAGCTAACAAGAAATTTGAGGAGATTGTTCATCCCTGGTCTGTGTACTGTGCTGAATATATGGAGTGTGTTCATCAGGGTATATTGATTCTTGTTTATTTTTATGTGTTTTGACCATATGTGTACTGATGAATAAAGGATGCAGTCTACTGCATAGTTTGCTGCATTAATTATGAAACCATTGGTTTACTGTTAAGTTAAAAGTTTTTAGGTAGTTACCTTTGAAAGTTGCATTCCCTCGCGATCGGTAAAAATGTGCTTATTTTGGTAGTTTTAACTTATGGAGTCCCTCTAAGCGTGAGGCATTATTGTATAGTAATGCCCTTATATAAATTAAATTATATATATTTATGGAAAAAAATGATGGGTTTTTTTTTTCCTTATGAGGAAAATCCTTGATAAATTCTTATAAAGTATTTATCCTAATATTATATATACATATATATATATATATATATATATATATACATACAATATGCATACATATACAATTCCATACACACATGTATATATACTTATGGTAAAACATTAGCTTATATTGTGTCTGGGGAGAGTCATTTCCTTATTGTGCCTTAAAATTTAACACACACACCCTTAAAATTTCCACTTATTTCTTATTTTTATTTTCCTAAAATTTTCGTTGCGTCTTGCAACCTTTTCAATAGTCTTCACTCTGACCATCAAGACTATTGAAAAGGTTGCAAGACGCAACGAAAATTTTAGGAAAATAAAAATAAGAAATAAGTGGAAATTTTAACGGTGAGTGTGTTAAATTTTAAGGCACAATAAGAAAATGACTCTCCCCAGACACAACAGAATATGCTTCAACACACGAAATCACATAAAAAATCTTGCAAACCAAATTCAAAAACGAAATTAGTTTATATATTAATTCAAATCTAAATAAAAGAATTTATAATATAAATCCAACTTACAATTTATTCAAGTTATAGTTTCAAGTAAATACAGGGGAGATAACTATTTTTCCATTTTTAGAAACAAAACAAAAAACTAAAACCAACTCGATACGGACAACAAAAAACAATTTAAATACATACATACAACAAAACCAAAGTAATACAAATACAAACAAAATGTCCCAAAGACGAACATTGTGCCAAGTAACAAATCAAACAAGATAAACACGCTATATCTTCAAGTATATCACCATTATTTATTCACTCACATACATATACATATCAAGACATATAAACAAACGAAAAACAAAACCAACTCTATACGAACGTAGAAAAATAAGCTCTATTCATACATCAAAACCAAAGTAATACCAATACAAATGAAATGTCCCAAATACGAACATCGAGCCAAACAACAAATTAAATAAGATAAACAAGCTATATCTTCATGTATATCACATTATGGATAGCTATGTGGATGCACTAGTATATATATATATATATATATATATATATATATATATATATATATATATACAGGGAGTTTAAAAAATTTAATATCATTTCGCTATCTAATAACTTTGCCAGTTCTTGTTCAAATGACTTCAAATTTTAACAGCATGTGTAGAAACAGGTCAAAATTTCAGGGTATAGAAATGGCATTCACTTGAAGAGAAAAGGCGTTTTGTGTGTTGGAGTATGCTCGAACACAGTTGAACAAGATTATGCAGCATGCAGTGTGAGAGAGTTCTCTAAAAAGTCACCAATGGTAATGCAGTTTGGACATGGCACAAAAAATTCAAAGAGGAAGGCTGTCTGTGCAGGGCAAAAGGATCTGGATGACCACTAACTTTGGAAGGGACAGTCAAGCGGGTTTGCCAATAACTCTTGCGAAGCCCCAAGAAGTCCATAAGAAGAACAAGTCTGAAAACCCAGATTCTTCCAACAACAGTTTGGCCTGTGCTGAGGAAACACTTGCGAGTGAAACCCTACAAGCTGCAGCTCATTCAGGCCATAATGGCAGATGACAAGCGAAAGCGCAAACAAGGGGCTATGTGAAGGGCCTGGTCTATTCCCCTCCCTCTTCCTGCAATCCTAGAGGAACTTAAGCAGAGAATCACTACTGCACTGGAGACTGTTACCCAAGACATGCTGCAGCGTGTTTGGGAGGAGCCAGACTACCGACTTGATGTGTGCCGTGTCTCAGGCAGTGCACATATTGAACATTTGTGAAATCATTCATGAAATCCACATACCTTTGAATTTCTCATTTAAATTTGGAGGAATGAATCTTATGTTGCTTAACATTAAGCCTGTTTAGTTTTATTTGCTTTGACTATGTAGTTTCTGGGATATTTACATCTCAAATGATATCAATTTTTTTTAAACACCTTGTATTTATATACACATATACATCCACACACACACACATATATACATATACACACATATATACATACACACAGTTTTACATACATACACATACATACATATACACACCAATACACCCACACAGCTATCTCCTGTACCTTCCAAAACTGTATATATGAATGAACTGATTGCCAAAATAACAGACTTCAGACACAGACTAAGATGGAGAACTTTTTATTATGATAAAGACAAAATGGATATCACTAATATCAATACGAATAATAGCATGGATTTTACCTCTGGAGTATTCAAAACCAGGAAGATGCCATTACATTTGAACAAGAACTATGAACTAGAATCAAAAACTTAAAGTTTAAAGAAGCCCACTGTCGAATGACCAACACCAAAGGAAGCTAAAAAATTAACCCTTGAACTGAAAAATATAAAAGGAGTTATTGTTAATTCAGATAAAACAAGAAACTTATATAACATGGATATTAATTTATACATTAATTAATGTATAAAGAAATTACAAAAAAATATAAGATAGTTCCTAATAGTACCCTTAGACAGATTAACCTAGAAGCTAAAAAAAATTATGGAAAATTATAATGTAAATGATAAAACAGAACCATTAATACATAGTAGATCATAGATTACAATTAAGGATCATAAGAAGAATTTTTATATTGATACAAAGGTTAGATTCATCTGTCCTAATAAATCTGATTTATGTAAATTTAGCAAGATAATTTTAGATAAATATATACCGATCTTGAAAAATAAGATCAGACTACAATTATGGTCAAACACCCAGAATACTATTAAATGGTTCTCAAATATAAATTATAAATATAAGCATAAATTCCTACAAATAGATATTGACAATTATTACTCTAGTATAAACCCTACTATCTTAAATAGCACCTTGATATTTGCCAGGAAATATAAATCTATTAGCATGAAAGAAATTAATGTAATTTTAACAGCCCATAAATCAGTTATAAATTTCGATAATAAATTATGGGCAAGAAATAATACTCCTAACTGTTTTGATATATCTAAGGGAGTACCAGATTCCAAGCAAATAACTGATATAGTAAGAATATATTTATTGGCTGGTATACAAGATGAAGGTGGCAAGCTGGCAGAAACGTTAGCATGCCGAGCTAAATGCTTAGCGGTATTTTGTCTGTCCTTACATTCTGAGTTCAAATTCCACCGAGGTTGACTTTGCCTTTCATCCTTTCAAGGTCAATAAATTAAGTACCAGTTGTGTACTGGGGTCAATCTAATCAAGTGGCTCCCTCCCTCAAAATTTCGGGCCTTGTACCTAGAGTAGAAAAAAAAATACAAGATGAATTCCCAAAGCTCATGGGGGGACTATATAGAGATGATGCACTCTTTATAGTTAAGAATACATCTAATAGACACCTAGAACTTATAAAGAATTAGTAAAATTTTAAAAAAGATTTGGATTAGCTATAACTATAGAAAAAGAATATAATTCAGTTAATTACTTAGATATAAACTGTAATTTATCATCTAGAATACACAAACCATATATTAAACCAAATTATAAATTAAAACATATGAATTATCAAAGCAATCACCCACCTTCAGTGAAATTTTTTCACTGAAGGTGGGTGATTGAATATATAATATTAGTAAGAGAATTTCATATTTATCTTGTAATGAAGACATATTTAATAGACCAACATAATTTGACTTTAAGTAAAGCAGGATATAAGAATAACTTACAATATATTAAAGATAATAATATTATAAATAAAATGAGTAAAATTGATAAGAATAATAATATAAAAATAATGATAATACTAATAATCATAGGTGTATAAAGAAACCAAATAAAATTAAATATAATATCTACTTAAAGAGTAAAATAAATATACGAATTTTAGTGATTTTAATAATAATAAAGTAGATACTAATAAGATAATATGGCTTATAATCCCATATGCTACACAAATAAAATTAATTTGGTGAAATGTATTTTAATATAAATAATAGCATTGGTGGTGTAACGGTTAGCATGGTTGCCTTCCAAGCAGTCGATCCAGGTTCGACTCCCAGCCGACGCAGGCGATAGCTTTTTATAGGCGCAGGAGTGGCTGTGTGGTAAGTATCTTGCTTACCAACCACATGGTTCTGGGTTCAGTCCCACTGCGTGGCACCTTGGGCAAATGTATTCTACTATAGCCTCGGGCCAACCAAAGCATTGTGAGTGGATTTGGTAGACGGAAACTGAAAGAAGCCCGTCATATATATGTATATGTATATATATATGTGTGTGTTTGTGTGTCTATGTTTGTCCCCACAACATCGCTTGACAACTGATGCTGGTGTGTTTATGTCCCAGTAACTTAGCGGTTCAGCAAAAGAGACCGATAGAATAAGTACTAGGCTTACAAAGAATAAGTCCTGGGAGCGATTTGTTCAACTAAAGGTGGTGCTCCAGCATTGCTGCAGTCAAATGACTCAAACAAATAAAAGAATAAAAACTATGCCATTTTAATCCTGAACAATGCCGGATATCTCTGGTAGTCTATCGACACTGAAAATTAAATGGTCCTTTTCCATTCTGAAGGAACTACATTCAATGCTAAATGTATGTGAAATAGATCCCTGACTTTGTGGCTACTTTGCTTCCACTCAACTGATTTTGACCAAACTTGGCATAAGGAACCGTGGGTACCCAGAGAGTATCAACGTCTATATGGGATTCATGAAAATTTACTTTCAACATTTTCGACAAAATTTTGTATTTTAGAAGTTATTCCATGTTAAAGTTGTATTTGGGTAATTTTAGTCAATCAACGACATGTATTCAGATGAAGAAAACTACTGGGTCATCTCGTTACCACTCTGTTATATTTTATTTTTGCTTACTGCCTGTGTTGCGTATTACACGCTTTGTTTTTGTTTTTTCGATTGCTTCTTTGTATGAGTGGTGAAAATGCAAATGTACAAAGAGGTGATTGAAAAGAAAACAAAGCGTGTAGTAGGCAACACAGGCAGTAAACAAATATAAAATACGACAGATTGGTGACATTTAGTAGAGATAATCCAGAAGGTGTTGCACTTTGATTACTATCACAAACAGCAGTAGCTTTCTTTGGCTGAATATACATTGTTGATTGGTTAAAATTACCCAAATACAACAACTTTAACATGAAATAACTTCTAGAATACAGAATTTTGTCAAAAATGTTGTTGAAAGCAATCATGTTCAGCATGAGAAATTAGATCAGTATAACTATTTAGTTAAAAAAAATAATTTAAAAAGTCTGTGACTGAAACTGAAGAGGTCCTTTTCATCTGATGTTTCACACATGCATAGAATTCTGAAATAGCAGACATAAAATTATGAAAATTTTGGAAACTTTGCATGAAAATAGGTCTGACTAATTTTATTATTACCTTAAAAAATACTCAATTTCTGACATTTTTATGGTCAAATTCATTTAGAGCAATTCAACAACATAAAAATCGCACTTTAAAATAGTATTTAGCGAGAGTGATGTAATTGTAAATAAATACCCAAGGTAACTATTTACCCAAGGTAAATACTGAGAAATTAGCTGAAATACTAGCTGTATTGTCTCAATACTCTCACTGTATAATTGTCATATATATTCACACTTTCAACAGTACACTATGCCCAGAAAAAGAAAGAGCAACAAGTCCCCCAAAAATTCTCATTCACTGAGCAAAGACAACAGACAGTAATTGAAGAAAACAGACAAGGACCTAGTTCTTCTCAGTGCCTTGAAATAAAGCAAAGGAGAATGCAAGAAACCTGTGCAACAGAAAGACCAGAAGATTCAGAAGCATGGAGGAATGCAAATCAGATGATAACACAGAAAAGCTGTACAATAGAAACACCACAAAAAACAGAAGCACAGTGGAATATTGATTGGCTGAGGAAACAGGATTCTAGGGAAAACATGTCACTGCCACAAATTCAGCAGTGACAAGTAAACAACCAGGCACAATACCAATCGAGACTGTGTCAGCAAAGAACTGACACTGAGAAAATGGTCATGGAAGTTGATGTGGCAGATTTTCATGAGAAAGAACGAAACCCAAGCCTTATGTTGCACTACTGTGGAAACATTTTTAACAAATCATGCCCTGACTGCAAAGCTTAACTTTGGGATGCTGAGAAAACTACCCTCTGCTGTAGCAAAGAAAAAATTAGCAATGACAAAGTTTCACAGATAAAAAAGCCCCCAGAATTATTCTGAACAATAATTTACTAGCTATGACTTCACTTAGATTGGATGATCCACCAGTTGGACCACCAGGTGGTAGCACTTTTATGCCTACTTTTAAGATTCTAGGAAAGTTGTACCACCACATAGGAAGTCTCCTACCAGCAGTAAATAGGAAGCCAGTCTACACACATATTTTTCGTTGACACTTAAAATGAGATGAGAAACAGGTTGTCATTCAGAGGAGCTGACAATGACCTTAATGAGAACATCCTGCTAGACTTGCAGGGAGCACTGCATATGCACAATCCATATGTCAAAAGTTTTAAACAGGCTATTGATACAATTAAGGAATATTCTGCACCAGGAAAATATTCTACCTCTGATATTATTATAAGTCATGACAAACAGCTTATTCCTACTGGGTCACATGAGAGAACCTATAATCCACCAACTGCAGCAGAAGTTCCTGTGATCATGGTGGGAGATGATACCAATAATCTAAACATTAAACCTGCAGATGTTGTTGTGTAGTACAGAGAGAGCAATGGGAAGTTCTACTACATTAGTCAAATCCACAGAAGCTATGACCCTCTTCATTATGTATTTTTGTTTCCCTATGGGGAAGATGGCTGGAATGTGGTCTTCAAGGATAATGACCAAAGCAAAAACATCACTGAATGTGACTTTTATTCTTATTGGTTATAGATAAGAAAGGACAAGTTCAATGACATAATGAAAAGTGGGTGTCTGATGCAACAATATGCAGTAGATCAATTTGCAAAGATAGAGCAAGATTGATTACACTTCCTGAGGACTCATTAGAAACAGCTTAAGGCCAAAAAGTACCAGGGCCTTCTGGATGCTATTGCAAATAGTGATATGAATGACGTAAGGTCTAAAATCATTCTTCCACCATTACACATTAGTTCTCCTCTGTTTTACAGGGAATGTTTCCAAGCTCGAATGGCTCTGGTGAGAGAGGCTCCTTCATCACTATGACAACCAGCCAAAAGTGGACTGAGATAATGGAAGCCCTGTTTGAAGGTGAATGAACACAGGATTGACTTGACATTGCAGTCATAGTGTTTAAAATGAAGTACGACTTTCTGAAGGATGATTTATTGAAGAAGAATGTCTTGGGAAAAGTAGTAGCACATGTCTCTACAATTGAATGGCAGAAGAGAGGTCTGCCCCATGTCCACATATTGTTTTTTATGGCTGCTACAGATAAGTCAAGAACGCCAGAAATCATTGATCAAGTTGTATGTGCGGAGACATCAGATAAGGATATGAATCAAGAACTATTGGAGATTGTTGTAAAAAAACAACATTCACAGACCACATGGATGTCATAATCCAAATAGTCCATGCAGGGATGGTGATCCACCAAAATGCATAAAATTATTTCCCAAACAATGCAGAAGTACCACATTTGTAAGTGATGATGCCTATCCAGAATACAGACATTGGTCACCAACCTCTAGAAGCAGGATACACATTATTAGAACTACTCAGGCATCTACTGAAGTAGATAATAGCTTCATGGTGCCATACAGCCCATTCCCATCTCTCCGATACAACTATCCTCTAAATGTTGAGGTTGTACACACTGCACTGGCAGTGAAATATCTTTCCAAGTACCTCACTAAAGGGCCTGATAGATTCAGTGTTCAAATCTGATCAATCAATACTGATGAAACAATTGGAATGCCTCAAGAGTTTCACAATTCAAGCCTTAAAGTGGTTGACAATGAAATTGACACCAAAATGCAAGATGCATCTCATCTGGTGAGGCAATTTGGAAGATATTCAGATTTTCAATCCATTCCAGACAACCCAGTCATAAATATTTCATGCCATTTAAAAAATCAACAATCTCTTACTTTTGGTGATGAGCTGTCTGAAAATCATGAGCTTGCAGCAAAACCAACTTCGAGTTTTTTGCATTAAATAAATATGACTCAGATGCTAGAGAAAAGCTATATGCTGAAATTCCAAAGTATTACACTTAGAATAAAAAGTGGAAGAGGTGGCAAAAGAGGAAAAGGGGAACAATCATGGAAGATGGAAACTATAAAACTAGTACTATTGGTCACATCCCCATTGTCGCTTACAATGTCTGGTAGAAGGAATTGTATTACATGAGAATGCTGCAGCATCACATCAAAGGTCCCCAATCATACATTGACTTATGGACTGTTAATGGTGATCTATGTTTCAATTACCAAGACACATGCACAAAGTTGGGACTTTTACAAGATGATGACGAAATCACTTGTACTTTAGATGAAGCCAGACATCACTGTTTCAGTGACCAGCTAAGACATGTATTTTGTACTGTTCTCCTTATCTATTGGCCACATGATGCCAAAGGTTTTTGAGCAAGCTACAAGGATGCGTTGTGTGATGACAGAAAAAGGCAAAACCATGTGGGAAAACCAACAGAATTCCTTTACAATGAAGTTTTACTTTCCATCAAAGTAAGATTGGACAGAGAAAAAGTCACAATGGCAAATGTTGGTCTTCCAAAGCCAGATTTTGAAAGTGAACTAGAAGTTCTGCCAATGATACTGCAGAAAGAGCTCAATTTTCATAAAGCTGCTCTCTGTGACCGTGTTTTCAAGAGGTATCCAACACTAAATGCTGAACAGAAGTATGTCTTTAACCAAGTTGTTGGATCAGTTATAAATAAGGAGGGGAAAATATTTTGCTTAAATGCGAGTGGTGGCTCTGGGAAAACTTACACAATCAATCTGATTCTTGCTGAAGTTCAGTCACAAGGTCATACTGCTGTTGCCACTGCAGTCTCTGGAATTACTGTCACCCTGCTGGAAAATGGGTAAACTTTGTACTCCAGATGCAGTATTCCACTGAGAATTACAGAGGAATCTATGTGCCGTATGAAAATAAGTGATCCCAGAGGAAAACTTTTCCAAAAGGCAAGGTTACTGGTTATTGACGAGGTTACAATGGGCCATAAGCATGTGTGTGAATGTGTTGATCACAGTCTCAAAGAACTTAAACAAGAACCAGATAAGCTGTTTGGCGGTCTGACAGTTTTATTTTCTGGAAACTGGAAGCAGACCTTGCCCATGGTGCAAAGAGGTTTCAGAGCCCAGATTGTTCATGCTACATTAAAACAGTCATATATTTGGAACCATGTCCAAAGCTTGCAGTTGTCTGTCAATATGAGAGTCCAAAATTCTGGCAGTGATGACACTGCTTTTGCAACCTATCTTGATCAACATTTCCTATGAATCAAGAAATCAGTGAATACAAAATATCTATTCCCCCACCACACTTGATTGACTCTACAAGGCTATGGGACCTTTGTGAAGTGGTCTTCAGGGGTATTGATGAGAAATATAGAGAGGGACTATGGATGGGCAGCAGAGTCATCATTACTCCTACAAACAAGGCTGCTGAAGAAGTGAATACAGTTGTCATGTTGAAATTTCTACAAGGAGATAGTAAAACTTATCGAAGCTGTGACACTTTACATGAAAATGAGACTGAGTTCCTGCTGGAACTGATCAATGATCTCAATCCATCAAGGTTTTCACCACACATTTTGGTTTTGAAGAAGCACTCTTTCATCATGCTGCTCAGAAACCATGATTCAGCAGGAGGTCATTGCAACAAAACAAGATATATAGTCTTGAATCTGCACAACCACCTTATTGAAGCAGAAGTGGCCAATGGGACACATGCTGGAATCCGAATAATGATACCATGAATTCCACTGACCACCACTGAAAACTATCCATTCTCATTTTCCAGGAAGCAGTTTCCTGTGAAGCTGGCTTTTGGAATGACATCAAACAAATCCCAGGGCCAACCTTAGAGAAAGTTGGAATTTACCTGCCAACTTCTATGTTCAGCCATGACTAGTTCTATGCCACCAACTGCAGGGTTGGTTCTGGGAACAATGTGCATATATTGGCTTTGGACTCAGAGTATAAGTGTATGAAAGGAATCTGCACTGACAATGTTGTCTATAAGGAAATTCTTTAAGAAAATTATAGTAAGTTTCCCTTTTTACTTTTAAACTATGAACAGGAGTTTAGATATGTACTAGCTGAATCAACTGCCCAGAGGGCAGTGATTCAGCTAGTCTTACTATAATGGACATTATGTCCGTCTGTCTATTTCCTCTTCACTGTTAAATGGTTGATTGCGATACTATCCCTTTGTTTCATATTCATAGATGAGTAGATTTGCTATCTTACTATAATGGGCGTTATGTCTGTCTGTCTGTCCATCTCTTTGTTCCCTCTACATGACCAGATGGCTGGACCAATAGTTATGATATTTTGGGGGATTTTAAAGACAGTCATCAGGAAGGTTTTTAGTATTAAAAAATCAGAAAGTATGATTATTTTGTGGATATGAAGGGGGTTGTGAGGACGGTTAACAGCGAAAATAAAATGGAAAAAATGTGCATCAGTATAAAGTGTGTGTGTGATTATTTGGTGGTTATTGAAGTGTGTCAGTCTTGAGCAGGATTCAAAACAGCTAATCGAAGCAGCTGTTGTTTACATCACAGTTTTGTCAATCAAAATAAACCATGGTACCAGGACATCCAGACATTATTTGCATAAAGCAGTGAGAGGTAAGTCTTAGTTTGATTTTTTGAAACCCTAAAGATTCTGCTCATGCATTCACAGCAAACAGACTTTACATTGTGTAGGTGTATTTTTACCTGTTCTGATGTTTATACATAGCCAGTTATATGTTGCTATGAGTAGAGCAACAAACTGAAGTCATTTGAAAATTAGTGTCGACCAAACAGAAAATATAGTCTACAAAGAAGTTTTGTAATCATATTGATATTATCAAAAGGAATATTATTCATAATTCAAATAAGGAAACTTGTGAACATTGAATGTATAAGAGTATAAACAAGCATAATAGTGTAAACAACTAAAATAAAAATAGATCTGAATAACATTTTTTTCTTAATACTTTTTATGTAGTGGTCAAAAGAAGTTCTGGCCTTTGTTAGAAGCGGTCCACATAACCATTCATGATACAGAGGCTGGGAGCCTAATTCAGTTTGGGAGTGAATCGTCATCACATGTCACTTAGTCACAAACACATGTCATATAGCAGCAACAGAACGCTATATCACCAACAATAATGATTTCATCACCCAGTAATCTATCAAGTCCATTTACACATTTCTCAATACATACTGCTGTTATGACTTCCCTCCCTCATTTTATCGCAAATGGGTAGATTTGCTAGTATATTTAATGGTAGTTTTTAAGAGTCCATTTACATGTGTAAAAACATGTAAAACCAGTCTTTATTTTAGCATTTATGAGACATCTCCTAGAATATAAGATCAAAAATAATTCTTCTAGACAGAGAAAGCAAAAGGACTTTCCAGACTTATAAGCAGTTGCTTTGCTTATAATCTCCCACTCCACAGAAAACTGTTTTTTCTTGTCTTTCAAGTCCCAAATAAATTTACTGAGGTTGGTAGAAGACCTGTCCCTATTATTAAAGGTGCAAATATGGTTAGAGACACGTTTCTTAACAAAATTTTATGTAGCTCTTATGTAGAAGAAACTTTTACCCTCAGATATCACCTTACATCTGTAAACATTCTTTGTTACAATAATTCTTAAATAAACATTCACGTCTAACCCAGCAATCACAAAACATATTTTCATTACTACTCATATTATTACTCTGTTTCATATCATTACATTCAGTATAATTGCTACTTGCCATTTTATCTGCATCCAAGAGTTTGTGATGGGTAAAGTGTTTAGAGAAAAGTTTGTATAGGTTTCCAACCCTTAATTTGCTTAGTGAAAGGAACTATAAACCAAACAATGTCGTTTTTACCAGGAGATTCATCATGATTTTCAAATTTTTGAGCATTATTAAATATATAAGGGGTTTGTTTTTTTATCCCATTATTCATATTTGTGGGATGAAAATATAATATAATATGATATTTTAATTAAATGGTGTAAATGGATGTTATGTCTTCTATACGTGGCAATGTATTGGTATTTTACTATAGATTAAGCACATTACTCACAGATATATTGTTAAAATTCTAATAATTTATAAAACTAAATTTGCGATAAAACATCTAACAAAAATGAGAAGTAAGGAAAATGTAAAGTTGATATATGACGTGAGATGAAAATGAACTAGTAAATGATGATTTATTCTCTTTTATAAAATACAATGATTGCCATACATGAAATAAAATACAATAACAAGTTACAACAAAGATGTGTGAGAAACAGCATGGTTAGGCTGGATTGTTGATCTTGTAGACAAAGTTGATGTACTATTTGGTGGTGTGTAGAGGCAGTTAATAGTCTGTTGGTCGTGCAGTGTTCATACAGCAACGATGTAGGCAGGTGTCTGGTGGAGATGAAAGCGGATACTAGCTGGTGTCAGATACATCATTGTCAGAAACACGTTGGCGTGTGGTCAGTGCCAAAGACAAAGTGCAGTCAAGAATTGCCGTTCTTATTGAGATCAGTAGGCTCCAAGAGCTGGTGATTAATATCCTACATAAGGAAAAACAAACTGTTGCGCCAACACGATTGGATGGCTGGAAACCAACCAATCCAAACAACAAGTTCAGCTAATCACAAGGTCATGTGACCTGTTGGAACAAAAAGGCCTGTGGAGCCAATATCCAGGTATTTAAGCCTAAACAACCCATAATGAAAACATCTCGCACATAATGACAGTGTAAATCACTTCTGCTACAAACATATTATCTTAATAGTGATTATAACTTTAGTGTACTTAGTTTTAATAAATAGTATCTGGTAATATCTAGTTTTTGCTGTTGTTTACAAAGTTTATATTGACCATAGATTTAGATACAAATTCTGATGACACACCATATGGTAATTAACTATCAGTGTTGATATGTCATATTTTTTTGTTGTCTTCAGTATTTTAATAAATGCATGCAAAACTACTTGATGAATGTTACCTCTTCACTCTCTCAACCCATCATTTTCACTCACTTTAATCTCTCTCTCTATAACATCTTTTTCACCCTAACTACCACACTACCACCAACGAAAACCCTCATGTATTACAATAGCATGTGCACAAATTTATCAAATGTATTTGTTTATATGCATATATATGAAAATAATGTCTTTTTTTTAAAACAACACACACATTCTAAAACATACACAACTGAGTCTGTCGTGGGTCAACTAACATGATGAATCTCCTGGTAAAAATTCTTCCCTGATGAAATACCCAATTAACCAGTTTCAACATGAAAATTTAAATTAATTTAATTTAATTTCTGCAATTGAACTAACTGGATATGGAAACGGTTGTCGGACTGGAATTTCATTATATGGATTTGAATATCTTTAAATAAACTGATGTCTGCATGTCCAATTTTTCCATTTTCTTCTTTTTCTCATTCATAAATATTTTAAATACCTATATATATCAATGCAAAACTAAAATATTTGGTTTTCACTGAACACTAGTATAAATTGGAGAACTAGGATGCTAGCATCCCTTAAAGGATTATAGGTCCTTAATACAACTGTGTGTGTGTAAACCATAAAAAGTCAGAAAGTATGAGAGGTGAATATATTTATTTAACCACTTGTCATCCTTAAGATTATGGGCTGTTTCACAACTTTCATCATGTAATAATAAGTTCAGTGTATAATAAATTATTTTTACATGTCTGCACTAATATGCATGCTTTGCATTATACAATACAGTTGTATGTTTACAGATCAGTACAGATAAAAAAAAGCTCTCACATCAGATCACTGGAACATCATGATTACACTAATGCTTCAACTCAGATGATATCCGGTTTCAACATAGTTTGGGAGATGTATGCTGGAAACTTAAGCTGTTTCTCCAGATCAACTAGTCCTGTGCTATGGAAAGAAATCCCTCAGAACTGTTCTTGGGTCTTTTTGTTGGCCTCTCTCCTTTGACAAAGGCTAAACTTCTGGGTGCAGTACTTGAAATTTTGTTGTTGCTGGTCACTAAGCTGATTACCACAGCATATTCTTGAGGTATCCTGTTTCAATATTGCCTCTGTTCTGCTTGTCTACTCTTTCTCCACTGGTGTTTGCACTTTCTCTTGTACTACCTTCTGCTACTCCTTCCTATTAACTATATAATATTAGGATATTGTCAAGCTTCTGAATCCAGCCCTGCCCAGAACCTCAATTCCAAGGAGAACTCTATTTCAGCTGCTTCACTGCTTGCTCAACTGTTTTGGCTACCTTCCATTTACACCTTGTTCTCACTGCAATTCTTGCACCATACACTGGTGTCCCTGGAACTGGTATACTGCAAATGTTCACATACCAACAATGCCATAAATGTTTCCTTGACAGAACTGAATAGGAGCCTGAGCTTGTTGCTGTTACATACAGTGTGAGACTGCACAAACTGTGTGGCAAACCTAGTATCTGTTGAGGTGGTTACCTGCCACATGCGTAAGCCCTCTACTACAGTCAGAAGGATTTCATAGACAAACAGGGGCCAGAATATTCTTGGGATAATCCAAAACCTTGAATCTTCCTGACAACTCAAATTTATCTATGGCTCTCACTCAGATTTCCAGGTCAGCTCTGGAATTTGTTACAATGGAGTCTGTGTCCATGGAACCTCAATATCCATGGTAGCCTCAGTGGAGTCTGACTAATTTTTCCAACTGAGAATCATGTAGATTCCCAGTTCAGGTACCAACTTTGACACCAGGTTTGCAATACCACCTAGTCTTGTGTATTTTGATTGCAATATGTAAGGCAACGAGCTGGCAGAAATGTTAGCACACCCAGTGAAATGCTTAGCAGTATTTCATATGGCTTTATGTTCTGAGTTCAAATCCTGCCAAAGTCAATTTTGCCTTTCATCCTTTTGGGGTCGATAAATTAAGTACCAGTTGCATACTGGGGTCGATCTAATTGACTGGCCTTCTCCCCCAAAATTCTGGGCCTTGTGCCTAGAATAGAAAAGAATATGTTTTGGGGTCAATTGTGGACTTGTCAGCATTGAACAGCATATTGTTTTCTTCAACCCACTTGTATATTGCATTCAAATCTTTTTGTAGTTTTGAGGTATCTTCAGGCTCCTTAACTACATGTGATATTTTTGTATCATCAGCATAGCTGGTGAAGGTGGGGACTGCATGACTGAGGACATGTCTGAGAGAGCCACTATGAACAGTAGTGGCCCCAGTATAGGGGACTCCACTTAGTATTGATGTCTTCTCAGTGAGAACATCATTGGCTGCAAATGTCTGAGCCCTATCTTTTAAAAAGCCATGCAGTTTGTGATATATCTTTTGATCAGTTTTGGGGAACGTCTTAGCAAAGTCAAGATATATCAAATCCACATTTAACTGGTCAAACTGGTGTTTCAGTATCCAGTCATAATGCTGTAGGAGCTGTGTAAGACAGCTTCTTCTTGAGCTACATGTTAGTAAACAACCTATTTTCTTCTTGGAACATGATCAGCTTCCTTCTGACAATGTGTTCCATGCATTTACTGACATGTGAGATCAGAGAGAGAGGCCTGCAATTCTTAGCATCTGCTCTGTTCTCTCCTTTGTGAATAGAGCATATTATACCTTCTTTCATCATTTTGAGTTGCTTGACACATGCAATGAAGCTCTGAAAAGCATCTGCAGTGGTTTTGCAAGGTTTCTTGCTTATCTTAAAAAAAATTCCTGCAAAACCATCAGGGATCACTGCTAAGTTCAAGTTCATCTCATCAATGTTGGTATTACATCCTCTTCATGTTGATATAACCAATGGTTGTCTCTTCTCTGTGTGGATTTGTAATGTTGAAGAACTCAACAGGCTTGCTTGTTTGCATATTTCCCAGCGGAAAGGTGAAAACACATTGGAATTGTTTATTTAGTATTTCACCTATACTCCTGAGTTCTACACTTAGTGAGCCATTTTCTTCAAACAGTAGCCCTATCTTGTAGCACACTAACAAAGCAGAGCCTTATGCAAATTTGTAGAAAGTCTTAGTGTCAGTTTTCATATTTTCAATGGTCCTAGATTCTCTTCCTTTTTTCTCTCATCTTCTCACCTCTAGCCTACCTCCATGATCACCATATATCTCTTTCCTTCAATAGTTCTCTTTGGATTCTTTACCACCCTCATCTATCTTCCCTTTTCTTGTCACTTTTCCCCTCACATCTTCCTTATACTATAGGATAACTCACCATATTATTTTCCCACACTGTCCCTCTCTTTGTAACAAACTCCTGACATCAAACTCTTTACTTTCCACTGTCCCTTTCCATACTTACTCTTCTAATAATGTCTATTCTGTTAATCTCCCCATTACCACCTTCACACATACATAAATTTGTTCCTCTCATTGTACTTTACCCTCTCTCATCATCTCATCTTGAATCATTGCATTATCTCTCTTTTTTTCTCCTTCAGTTATAGGGGCCCTCTTCAGGCCCTTAGCTTTTCAAGCTGTAAGGTGATTTCAGTAATGCTGCCATGAAAAAAAAACACCTAGTACACTCTATAAAGTGTTTGATGTTAGGAAAGGCATCCAGCACTAGAAACCATACTACAGTAGACATTGGCGCAAGATGCAGTCTTCTCGTTCTTTTGATCCTTCAAACCATCCAACCTATGCCAGTATTAAAGATGGGCATTAGATGATGATGATGACAGATGGATCTACACACACACACAGACACAACACACATACACATATCTTAACGAAACTTTTGATTTGATTATTATTACTTAGTGACTAATATTTTGGTCACTAGAAATGTCCTATTATGCAAATACATCTAGCACAGGTAGTGTAGAATACACAATAGTATTCATCTCCAATTTGTCCTTTAAAAATACAGGGTGTTTGGGCTAAATTTGATGATATTTAATGTTTCTTTTATTTTCAGGAACAGCCTAATATATTGGTGAACAGTCAATGGTATTGGAGAGAATAAAGATTAAAACTGTAGTTGAGAAAAAGTTAGCTGACATGGAGGACTTGAAGCCATCTGAATATTGGAAAAGTGTTTCCTGTATCATGACAATTCATATTGGTTATCAAAATGATGACATCATGACTGCTGCTCAATTCTCCATGAACACTGTAAAGGCTGTTAGACATGGTACAAACAGCTGTAATGGAGACTACGAAGCCACGGTCAGCTGTCCTTGAATGTGTTTCCAAAGAGGGTGACATCATGCCATCTGAATTGAGACTAAGGCTCTTAGACTCAGTTCAGACAGCTATGTGAAACTGCTGGAAACTGCTGGAAACTGGAGACAAACCCTGATTGGAGAGGGTTGTTGCTGAAAGGCCATATGTGTGGCAGCTGGATTTGGTTCCTTGCCATATTCCAGGAAAGAGTCAGAAGTGATTGTCACAGAATTTTTTTGACGTCACTAGCCCCAATTTCTGACCTAATTCTCCTGATTGTAATCCCATGGATTACTATGTGTGGGTCACAGTTAAGATAGATACCAACTGCTCTGCTCAACACTAAGGCTGAGCTGGTAGCCAAGAGCAAAGAGGTATTCAAAGATCTTCCCAGAGACAGTGAGGAATGCATGAGCCAGGTTCTGGAGCCAGATTCTGGATCCAGGTTCTGGAGCCATCTTGTGGATGCTGAGGGCAGCTACTTTGAATAAGTTGATATCTCCCACCCATAAGCTAGTTGATTTCTCTTTTTGATTTTTTAAAAATACCTTTATTTTGGGATGGGATATTGTGTTTTCTTTCTCTTTTATGCAAAATTTCAAATTTAGGCTGAACACCCTGTATGTAGAAGCATTAGAAAGAAATGACCATTAATCAATGAGAAGAATGATTAGGATGACAATGACAATGATGACAAGTATATTATTTGGTCACTTACCGAAATAGGTTTTTTGTTTAAGTTGTATCTGATAGTGTAGGCTGAATTAACCAACTGTTTACTGCTGGCAGATTTATTAGGTCTTGAGATCTTTTTGTAAAAATCTTCTGTGCATCTTTAGTCATGGACCAAGAAAAAAATGTAATAGTTAATTTCAAGCAGAACACAAAATAATGACAGATAAAATATTCTTTAAAATGCAAGTGTCTTAACTAGTTATGACTATAGAGAGCAAAAATATCAAATATTTTGCTCTCTCTCTCTCTCTCTCTCTCTCTCTCTCTCTCTCTCTATATATATATATATATATATATATATATATATATATATATATATATATATATATTAGAAAGAGAGAGAGAGAGAGAGAGGGAGCAAAATATTTGATATTTTTGCTCTCTCTCTCTCTCTCTCTCTATATATATATATATATATATATATATATATATATATATATAGAGAGAGAGAGAGAGAGAGAGAGGAAGAGGCAGACAAACTGTCTTGTCATATTTAATTATGTTCACTTATGTTCTGTTTTCAAATTCTACCAAAACCAATTTTGCCTTTCATCCTTCTGGGGTTAGTAAATTAAGTGCTGGGGCTGATCTAATCGATTATACCCATCCCCCAAAATTTGAGGCCTTATATCTATACTAGGTAATATCATTATTTTTCTATTTATTCTTTTAGATTCATTTTCGTGCACAAATCTAATAGGATTGTATATAATCCAGCATAGCCATAGCACATGGGCTTAAACAAGTAAAAAATTAAATGGTTTTACAGCTGGATACTCCTCATACCATTAACCATTCAAGTGTCGCATGGAAGTAGTATCTATTGTTAGCTAGATAAACTGAGCGAAGCAGAATTATGTAGCCATTCTAATTTCTTGTTTATAGCTGAGCAACTCTAGAATGAGGAAAGCTCAAGTCAGCCTTGGTAGAGTTGGAACTCAGAATGTGAAGCAATATAAACTAAATACAGCAAAGCATTTCTGATTGATACAGAATAATTAAGATTAGACTAATCAGATGCAACATGACAGCAACTGTGATCTCTGCCTAATGCTTCACAGGACAAATAGATGATCAAAAGGATTGTTTCTATGAGTTTCTCTAGCAGATTACATCAAAAACAGATGATAGTGACTGCATTTTTATAGTTGATGATTTTAACAAATAAATTGCACAACACCAAAATAACTATTCTGAGTAACAAATACAAACAATAGGTACACAAAGATGCAGTGGAATATCAGGCAGGTTGTCAGTGAAGAAAGATTACATACATAATAGATGTACAAGAGTGGTTAGTAATAAGATCCCCCAAGTAAAGAAGTTTCCAAAATACTTGAAAATACAAGAAGTCAACAACTTCTGTTAACTAGATAACCTAATCAACTGTGGAGGTGGGTGTTGTGGAAAACATAGTAATCAGAATAAGGAATAATAAGGTAAAAAAAAAAGTCCAGGGAACTATTACATCTATGTTCCTCTCCAAGTGAAGAGTAGACTATGATATTTGTACATGAAGTGTGATATTACATGCTAACAAGACTGAATGTAGAGGATATGAAGTCTGGAAAGAAATGAGGTGAACATGCACTGTTGAATGTGTTAACATGTGTGAACAAAGGATCACAAGTGTACTGAAAGAAAAATTAAGCACCAGATATATTAGCAGTAGTATGCAAATGAGAAGACTATGCTAATAAGGACAAGTGAAGTATATAATGAATGGTAGTAGGGTGAGTCACATATATCACTTGATAATATATCATTTAGTAAGTGATAGGGATTGACGTCAAAATGAAGTGATGACAAAGGACAACAACAAGTAGAGAGATGCTATATTGAAACTGATCTGTGTAACCATGTCAGCACAAAAAAACAGATGCAATAATGATGATGATGATGATGCCACCACTGATTATTATTATTATTATTGAGTGAGAGAGCAGTGCATGTCATCAAAGTGACACTGAGGTAAAATATATGAAGCCCAGTATACCCATCATGACTACCCATCTGATAAGGGTACACCAGCCACATGCATCACAACCCTATGTGTGCGACATGGTGATCTCATATCAAGATAAACAGCGCATGAGCTTGCAGGTGGGGCCCAATAAGAATTTTCTTCAGGTCGAATAGCCCATCTCGCTCAAAAGGTCCCTGAATAAGGTTTGTTTAAGGATGTTGAGTAAAACACCCATGTTTCCAAAGGTGAATTATTCAAACGCCAAAGAATTCCTCTCAACACATGGCTATGATGCTCCCCCATTACTTCTGCTCATGATCAGAGATGCACATATCGTCAGCCACCAAAGGACATGCTCAACTGGTTACGGTCAAACACATGACAAGCAAAGCTGTGGTATTAAGCAGAATATTTGGTGTAGCCCATCTTTTATACCAAGACAAAACAATGTACATGATAACACTTCCAATCAATTAAGATCAGAAGCCATGAGAGTCACTGTCTGGTACTGCATCTGGGCATTATTATTATTATTATTATTATTATTATTATTATTATTATATTCTTTTATTCTTTCTTTCATTTGTTTCAGTCATTTGACTGCAGCTATGCTGGAGCACCGCCTTCAGTTGAACAAATTAACCCCAGGACTTATTCTTTGTAAGCCTAGTACTTATTCTATCGGTAGCTTTTGCCAAACTGTTAAGTTATAGTGACATAAGTGCACCAGCATCGGTTGTCAAGCAATGGTGGGGGGGACAAACACAGACATATACATATATACGATGGGCTTCTTTCATTTTCCATCTACAAAATCCACTCACAAGGCTTTGGTCAGCCCAAAGCTATAGTAGAAGACACTTGCCCAAGGTGCCACACAGTGGGACTGAACCCAGAACCATGTGGTTGGTAAGCTAGCTACTTACCAGAGAGCTACACCTGTGCCTACATATGTATGTTTGGCTTTTGCTTTGTATTTGTACAAGTTGATTCCAAGTTAGAAGTTCAAGTTGGTGTTATGACTAGGGTGCCATATATTTAGTTTTGCACAGAGTATTGTTCAAGAGAATGTGTGTCAAAACATAAGCAAATTAGAAATTTGTTTTAAAAATAATTTGATTATAAAATGATAGTCTGATGTTAAGATGACATTAAAAGGGTGTTTGCTGTTATGTACATTTAAAAATATTTTGACACTGTTTATGGATTAAAATATTTTTGGGATCACATAGGCAATATTTTACGTAGGACATGGACAGTTCCCATGAGCACTATTTTTTAAAATTTCTGCCATTTTGGGATTTCCTGGTATCTGAACTAGGTAGCAATCAGCCCCTTTTGCTAACAGGTATTGTTTTAGTCTTGAGATTCCACATTTTTCCAATTTCTATTTCAAGATCTTTACACTTGCTCAGTTTTTGGTAGGTCTTGACAGATACAATTATGTCGATTGGGACAGTCATATCGATGAGGAGGCATGATTTTTGCCTGAAGTTCTTCAATATAATGTCTGGTCTATTTGCATCTATCTTTTTGTCAGTTTGAATGATGAAGTTCCAAAGGAGTGAGATATGGTCATTTTCAAACATCGGCAGTGGTTTGTGTTCCCACCAGTTTTTATCATGGGGCAGGTCCAAGTCTTTGCAAATTAACCAGTCAATATACTATGCTTACTCTATCATGCCTGTTGAGATACTCTGTAGGCGCAAGAAGACTGCACATGGTGACAACATGATCAATGGTTTCATTTTGTTGTTTATATTCATGACATGTTGGGCAACTACCATTCTTTAAGTTGTTGACCTGGTAGCCTCTTGTAAGTAGGCATTGATCTTGGATTGCTATGATAAACCTTTCTTCTTTGATTTTAAGCCAGAAAACACAAACCATTGCTGGGTAAGGGCTTTGTGGACATTGGAATTATTAGCTCTCTTTGGGTATTTGGTATTGAGAGGTTTTTCTTACCATTTAAGGCAGCACTTTTAGCATGGAGTTTTCATACACTTAGCTTTTTCTGTGCTTGTTTCTAGTATGTCTAATTCTGGAATTTGTTGTATTTGGAATTCACTTAGATATTCCTCTGCCTGTTTTGTTACTGAGTATGATGCTTTCTTATTTTCATGCTTTGAGACAAGTTTTAACATCCAGTAATCAGAGTTTTTCAGGTATGTGTCTAGGTTAATTGTGGCAATCTTCATTGTTAATTTCAGTTGTAAAAGTCCATGGCTACCCTCTTTTCTTGGCAGGTAAAGTCATTCTATATCTGCCTCAGGATGGTGCATTCTATGCATTGTCAACAATTTTCTTATTTTTCTGTCAAGATTATATATTTCTGTAATTGACCAGTTAATGATACTGAAGTTGTAAGCTATAACTGGTATGGCTAAAGTATTGATCACTTCAATCCTGCTTCTTGTGTTTAGCTCTGTCTTCAGTATTGCCCTTACGATAACATTCTTTCCTTATCTTTTCCTTCATCTTTGAATGTTTGATTATACCACCTTTTTTTTCTGCAGTTAAATTTTCCATTTTTTCAATGACTCAGTGAACCTATTATCAAGAACTTCCATTGGGCAGATGGCTCTGCAGTTTTTCACATGAAAAACTTAATAGTTACATCATTTTAACAACTTTTTAGCAGCTCAGTCCATTTCTGTGAGATGCCATGTCATTCAAACCCTGCCGGTACGTTATCTACTTGCTGGAAATAGCAGTCATTTGCTCATTGATATTTCCAGTTAAGTACTCAACTGTTTTTGATGCCTTTTTTGTGACTGGTAGTACAGCAATCCTAATCATGACCTTGTGCGTATTTCAGTTTTTTAAAATCTGCTTTTCAATCTTTAATACTTCAATTTGGCCTTTATCTTTTGTTAACAACTGTTGTTGTGAAAATTTCTTCCCCTGCATGCCAAGACATTTTCCACCTTCTCACAGTTGGAGAATGGGAGAACTTCGATTTGTTTCAGTTGTATGGCAGCTGTTATGCCTCAGTTTCTGTTATTCATTCTTAGCGCCAGTGTCAGACTTTTGAGGAGGTTAAATTTCTTCACAGCATCTTGAGGTAACGTCTTTACTGTACCATAGTTCTGCATTCATCTTCAATTTGACGCCCTGTCATGACCACTACCACCACTTTCGGAATCTTCACACAGTATCACATCCATCAGCACCAAATCAAAATTGATGAACGCTCGTCCTGTTTCACCATCTTGAATTCCATGATGCCAGCAGATCATTTCTTTCCACTTGCCATGATTTTATTCAACATGCTTATCTTAGGAGCTTCATGTCCCATTTTTGCTGCCATGCAACATCCTTGGGTAAATTTTGAAACATGCACATGTTTCACCAAGAAAAAATTTAAATCATTGGATTTTTTGCATGCAATCAAGTACACTGACCTCTTAATGTGCCACACCACCTTATTTTTGTTTAGAAAAAAGGGGAGGGGGAATCCCCACTCCCCCATCCCAGATTCATTGGAATTTTTTTTTGTTGAATGAATTACGGTGACCTCCTAATATGCTGCAAAACACATTTTTTGTCTGGAAAATGGGGACGGTGTGGGGTGGAATCCTCAGAAATTTCACCCCTCCCCTTTCCGGAATCACTGGAAAATGCTTGTTTTTTTTTTTTTCCATTGAATGAATTATGGTGGCTTCCTAATATGTCACAAAACGCTTTTCAGAAAAGTACTTATTACATACCATGCTGTTAAATCATTGGATTAACCCCAACAAAATATAAACTTTTTTCTAAATTTTATCAATATAAATATTTGTTTGACTAAACATTTCAGACTATGTGACAACATTTTAGGAAAAAAAAATCACTTTCACTTTGTATATTTCCCACTGAAACTCAAATTGGGTTTCATTTGTGTTGGGGTGGGGAGAGAGAGAGAGAATAAAAGTTTTCTCTCAACAAAGAAGCGATTTAAAATAAATGTATCTTAATTGTTGTGTGAGAAAATATATATATTCTGATGACAAAATATTGTATCTTTTAAAAACATCCTTAATTTACAGACTATATCATGTGTGTTTAAGAAAAAAAAACATTTATTTTCTCTTCCACAGTATTATGTGTGTGTGTGTGTGTGTGTGTGTGTGTGTGTGTGTGTGTGTGTGTGTGTGTGTGTGTGTGTGTGTGTGTGTGTGTGTGTGTGTGTGTGTGTGTGTGTGTGTGTGTGTGTGTGTGTGTGTGTGTGTGTGTGTGTGTGTGTGTGTGTGTGTGTGTGTGTGTGTGTGTGTGTGTGTGTGTGTGTGTGTGTGTGTGTGTGTGTGTGTGTGTGTGTGTGTGTGTGTGTGTGTGTGTGTGTGTGTGTGTGTGTGTGTGTGTGTGTGTGTGTGTGTGTGTGTGTGTGAGAGAGAGAGAGAGAGAGAGAGAGAGAGGAGAGAGATGAGAATCATAAAAATAAGAAAGCAGCATCTGCAGAGCTTTCCCTATGGAGTAATGTCTTGTGCAGGCTGTGTATTTAAATATTATACTTACATCTGTGAATTTTTTGAGGATGACAGAAAAGTTATTGGATTCTTTTGGAAACATGGTGTTCTGCCCACTACTGTGATGTCCACGATGTCAGAGTGAATGTGTGTATAGAAAGGATCAACATCTCTGGTGACGCAGAAGAAGTTACACTGTCGCTAAATCTAAAAAACAACATCAGTGTGGCTATTTTGTGTTGGACTTTCAAGGGTTCTTTCTTCATAATACATACATTACTCCATGGAAAAGCGTTCTTTTCATAAACGAAGTTCTACATCATTCTTGGAGTCATATCACAGTGATGGAAAACCTGGAATTATGTTCAACATCTACTGTAGATTGAAGGTTATTCGGTTGTGAAGTAACAGAAATGTGGCTTCACAAACAGGAACCGATAGGCGGTGAGTCAATTGAGGTCGAAATTGATGAGGCCTTAATTGTTCACCGGAAGTACGGAAGGAGTCGAATTCTGAGCCAAGTTTGGTTGTTTGGTAGGATAGAGCAAACCAGTAAGTGTTGTTTTGTTGTACCTCTTATTAACAAGAAGCGTAACAAAACGATACTGGTTCCTCTGATCCAGGCATATATCAAACCTGGCTCAGTTATTTATAGTGATTCTTGGGCTACCTACAAGAATTTAAACAGTTTGGGTTATCACCACTATGTGATAAACCATTCTGAAAATTTCATTAATGAAATGTATACACACATACGCACACAAAACATTGAACATTTGTAGAGGGACATCAAAGAGTGGATAAGAAGGCCAGGTATTTGGTCAAAATATTTGCATCAATACCTGGCCAGATATTTATTTATCACTTCAGAGAAAAATAAAACACTTTTACTCCACAAATTTTTTCAAGAGGCAGCCCAATTATATGTATCCCTATCAGACCAGCTGTGTCCTTTGACTATATAAGCACAATTCCAGGTGCCCAGTTCTAACTGTAACCTTAAACCTTAAATTTGTTTGCAGCAGTATGATGTAATTGTAAATAAATACCAAAAATCTCGTGATTTTAGTGGGTGCATCCAATAGCTTTTCTGTCATCCTCAAAAACTTCATGGATGCAAAAAAACAAAAATTAACATATATGACAGGTATGTAAAACATATTTGTGTGAACTTTTCTCTGTTTATTTGGATAAGCTGTAGAAATTGTTGCACACACAAACACAAAAATTCTTCACATTTAGCTGTTATTTTTAGCATATTGACATTTCCAGCGTCACACAGTGAAAGGGGTGTGGATCAATTTTGGAGTTTTTCATAGAAAATTTTAAATTAAAAAATTTTTTTTACATATTCTTAATCGCTGTATTTTCCATGTAGATTGCAAAAAAAAAAAAAAAATTTTTTTTAATTAAAAATTAGAAATTTGGAGGGGAATTTAAAATTTTGAAAACATTCAGTGGGAAATATGCAACTTTTATTCTCTCTCCCTCTCCCCACCCCCAACACAAAACTGAAACCCAATTTGAGTTTCAGCGGGAAATATGCAAAGCAAAAGTGATTTTTTTTTTTTCTAAAATGCTGCCACACAGCCTGAAATGTTTAGTGAAACAAATATCTATATTGATAAAATTTGGAAAAAAGTTTGTATTTTGTTGGGATCAATCCAATGATTTGACAGCAAGGTATGTAATAAGTACTTTTCTAAAACAATTGGGTACTAACCCTTGTGTGTGAGTCTACATATACATACACACTCATATATATATATATATATCATCATCATCATCATGGCATCCAGCTGTAGAAACTCTGCCAAATCAGATTGGAGCCTGGTGTAGCCATCCAGTTTCACCAGTCCTCAGTCAAATCGTCCACCCATGCTAGCATGGAAAGCAGACGTTAAACGATGATGATGGTGATGATGATCCAACTGTAAAAATCCAGCCAAAACAGTTACAGAAGTCTGGTGCAGGCTTCTGTCTGGCCGGCTCTTGTGAAACCATCCCACCCATGCCAGCATGGAAGTCGGACGTTAAATGATGATTATGATGATGATGATGATGATGATGACGACGACGATGGTACTCTGTCATCATCATCATCATCATCGTTTAACATCTGCTTTCCATGCTAGCATGGGTTGGATGATTTGACTGAGAACTGATGAGCCAGATGGCTACACCAGGCTCCAATCTGATTTGGTCCTAGATTCTTTCAGTGATTTTAATGTCTGGCCATCTGGTAACTGGATGCCTTCACTGCTGACTACCTATCTCTTTTTTACGGCTAATATTGCACACTTATCTATGCCAAATTCCATAGCTGTATCTCTGTTGAAAAGTCTTACAGTTTGTATTAAGGAATCCAACTACTTTATATTCTTACTAAAAGCCTTCAGATCATCCATGTAGATCAAATGATCAATTTTTCCTTTACTATCTCTAAACTTTGCCTTTCTTAATACTAAACTGGGGGGATTAAACATAACACAAACATTAAAGTGAATCATGACTCCCCCTCAAAATTCCTCTCTTGATATTAACTTTCTCTAAGGCTGTATCACCTGAGCAGAGATCTACTTTCCATCTCTTCATGCTCTATCAAATCAATTCTCTTATGCTGTCTGCAATACTGAATATTCTAAAACATTCACTTATTCATAAGCTTTCTTATAATCTGTCCATGTTTTTATTAAATTTTTCTTTCTAGATCTCACTTCTTTTAGAACTGCTTTGTCTATGTATAATACATCATATTTCCTCTAGCTGTCTTCTTACAACCTTTCTGTTCTGGCAGTAAATTCTGGCTGTCAAGATGCTCATAAATGCTTTCTGAGAGCATTTCTGTTAACAGCTTCCACACTAATGGTAAGCAAGTGATTGGTCTATAATTACTAGCTGTATTACCTTTGCTATTGACTTTCATAAGGAGTACTGTTCTCTCTCTAGTCATCCAATCTGGCATTATTCCTCCATTAAGGCAATCCTGATGTTGTTCCCTCAGCTTCCCATATAAGCTACTAAATTTCTCATATGCTACTAGTACCCTTGAACTAAATCTAATCCTAGGTCCTTCCAATTCAACATTTTTCTTTATACTTTATTCATTAATGCACTAATTAGTCTTAGATCTGGCTACTTCTCACTGACTACTTCTTTCCTTGCTTTTTTTAATTATACTGCATCTCCATTATGATTGACTGGCTTATCCCAAATATCACTCCAGAACTTTCTTGCTTCTTCTGCATTAGGCTTCTCATCTTCAGTATTTCTTCTGCCTTATTTATTTGGCTATAAAATCCCCTCTGGTCTGTCTCAAATAATTTATTCTGTTGATACTGATCTATTCTTTTCTGATGCTGAGAAAGCTTGCCTGCTATTTCTTTGATACACTGTTTCAGTTCTTCCATGATTATCCCAAATCCTTTCTCTTTGGATAAGTATTTTTCTCAAGAGAAGATTTAAATCTTGTGTTTCCTAGCTTGTCCTGTTTTCAGGCTTCTATTCTGCTCATATCTTCTCTTAAAGTCTGCACTGTATTTCCTAATCTCCATTTCCACATCTGCTCCTTCTTATTCTTTATTTGAGGTACACCTAATCTGCTTGTAACTACTATCCATCCTTCATAAATCAATAAGTTAGTGTGACTTATATTTTTAGTGTCTATCCTACAGTTACAGAACCTACTTTCCTAGTAATAACTAGTGACTTCCTTTTATTAATGCTGGTAATTTTTTTCTTTTTTATTCATCATTTCTTTCAACTCAATACACATTCATTTCTAACTAACACTAGCAAGGTTTCCTTACTTTGGGATAGGTGTGTAGTGAAACTACCTATCGTCACTAGATACAAAACTACTATCGCCATTACATACAATCTTCTCATTTAAATATAAATAAATGCGAGCGTAGTAGAGAACCCATTCCTTGTCATCACGTGACTGATTAATATTCGAATCGGCAACTTCTTCGAACCGTTCCCGCCAGAACGCAAACTGACCAATCACAGCCCTTAATAAGGTCACGTGATAGCGTTTTTCTATCACCGTCTTGGAGCCCCCTTAACGCTATAAATAGATCAACTCATACCCCACAAATAGATCAACTCATACCCCACAAATTTGTCTCGGTCCAGTTTCTCTTTGAGAATGTTCCGTGTACCACACGACAGCAGCAGCAGTTCCAGCGACCACTTCAACAGCTTCGTCCAGCCAACGATGACCACCGCCGTCGCCACATCAGCAACAAGAGTCTACGACTACTAACCAGCAACATCGTCATGACCAACACGATTACTACCAAGCAGCCTCTACACCACCAGCGTCAACACGACTTACTATGTACACCAAACCAAACCTCCGCGGCACATCTCTCTCTTTGATTCTGTTAGGTGACTCAGCTTCACCACGATAAATAAACAGACAAGAATTTCAGCCAGCGACGAACATCTGTATAACAAGAATCACGGCCCGGCATCGATGCCACGACATCACAACTAGTGATCAGCTCTGCCACACTCATCCCCCTCACTTTCACATACAGAACTTTTCCTATAGTGTACTAACGAACTGGTATAATCGCTCACGTGTTATTGACTCTCCTTCTATCTGCTGTAAACACTCATACACACATGTATCACTCACATACACACTTTTCTTTGTACGACGGCCTGTCTTTGATTATGTTATTATATGTCGCATTCACACTCTCACACAGACATACATCTTTAACGCTACAATAAATATCTCTGTTATTCATCTTATACGGTTGTGGTCTTTCATTACTGGTCATCTATGTTATCGTCGCATAACATATTAGTATATCATCTTCGATATATTATTGTGTGTTCGACCGTGTGACGCGTTTAAATAAAAGGAGTCCTCTGTTTTTCCATTCGTCACCATTTCTCCTTTTATGAGTTCGCACGGTCGTCCCTTACAGGTGTCTCAGTAAGTACCCAAGTTCAATATGAATGCAGTCTTCCACACTTATCAGTTCCCCTCCTCCATTTTCTCTCTTCATGTATAGGCAATCAGTGTCTGCACATGGATGAGGGGCTCCATGGCTTCATGCATTGTTAGCTTCCTGTCCAACTCTTCTAGGTCATCCTCTGTCCACTTCAGGATTCCAACACCATACCTAACTATTGCAATTGTGTGCAAGTTTATTGCTGAAATGTTTCTGGCATTCAGCTTTGAAACTGATATTTTTCTTACTTGCTGCAGGTACTCTTTCTTTGTCTTTTCTTCCATATCATTGTGTTTAATTCCATCTGCCTCAAGTATTCCTAGGTATTTATATCCAGATTCAGATTCAATTGCTCTCATCCTTTCATCACGTGGCATACATATGCCATCTATCCTGACAGGCTTTTGTTGTCTCATCACTATCATAGCACATTTTGATAGTCCAATCTCTATCTTGATATAGTTCAAGAAAATCCACACAGAATGGATATAACTGTCCAGTTCTGCCTCATTTTTTGTGAACAACTTTGTTATCTATGAATAGCAGGTGGTTGAGTTTTCCCTTACTGCTTCCCAGATCATACCCTCAACTTTGTCTTCTGCAGTATTTCACTCAAGGGGATCATTCTCAGCACAAAGATCAGTGGGCATACACTGTCACCCTGGAAGATTCCTCTCTTGATTTTCACCTCTCCTAAAATGTGATTACCTGCTGCCAATTCAGTTCTCCAACATTTCATACTGTTCCATATAAGGCATTTCATGTTTTTTGCTACTCCATACATTTCCATAGTTCTTGTTATCCAAGAGTGTGGTATCATATCATGTGTCTTCTCTTGCAGTTTCTGATAATTAGATTATGAATTAACAGCTGATTCTTTTATTCCCTGGCTCCTCTTTCAGCACTATTTCTGGTCAATAAGTAGCAGCCTATTTCTTTCTAAGTATCAATACAGTTCACCAGCCAAGACACCTGATAATAGTTTTCAAATTAGCAGAAGACACACTATTGGTTGAAAGTTGGGTACAATATTACCCTTTCCAGGATCCTTGGAACATAACAATGTCTTTTCCTTCATCCAGCTGTCACACTGTCCTTTCAGGTAGCCCTCCCAGCTTCTTCATCCAATAACCTTAGACACCATCTAGTTCTGAGCTCTTCCAATTTGGGATTTTCCTTAACTGTCTTTTTATCATTCCTGTAGTTATTTTTATGTTGTCTTGGCCTTATGTATTTCTTAACCTATTTTGGATTTCATGCAGTCACTCCACTTTATCATTATGCTTTACAAGTAGAGTAGCTTATATCATCAAAGTGACACTGGGGTACAAATATATGAAGCCCAATATACCTATCATGACTACCTGTCTGATAAGGACACACCAGGCACATACATCATAGCCATATGTGTGTGACATGCTGACTTCATATCAAGATAAACAATGCATGACTTTGCAAATGGGGCCCAGTTAGGATTTTCTTCAGATCAAGTAGCTGAGCCCAGTCAAAAAGTCCCTGAATAAGGGTTGTTTGAGGATGATAAATGAAGCTCTCATGTTTCCAGAAGTGAATTATTCAAGCCACAAAGAATTCCTCACAACATATGGCTATGATGCTCCCCCACTACTCCCGCTCATGATCAGAGATGCAAATATCGTCAACCACTAAGGGACATGGTCAACCAGTTAAGGTCAAGCAACTAACAAGCAAATCTGCAGTTTGAGCAGAATATTTGCTATAGCCCATCATTTATACCAAAACAAAACACGGATATTATTATTATTATTATTATTATTATTATTATTATCACTGAGTAAGAAAGCAGTGCATGCCATCAAGGTGACACTGGGGTACAAATATACAGAGCCCAATACACCCATCATGACTATCTGTCTGATAAGTGTACACCAGGCACATGCATAACAACTACATGTGCACGACATGGCAATCTTACATCAAGATAAACAGTACATGACCTTGATTCATTTAAGTATGATGAACAAAACACCTATGTTTCCAGAAGTGAATTATTCAAACTCCAAAGAATTCTTCTCAACACATGACTATGATGTTCCCCCACTACTTCTGCTTATGATCAGAGATGCACATATCGTCAGCCACTAAGGGACACACTCTACTGGTTAAGGTCAAACAAATCTGTAGCAGTGAGCAGAATATTTGCTGTAGCCCAAGACAAAACAATGTACATGATCACACTGCCAATTAGTTAAGATCAAAATCCATGAGAGCCTGTGTCTGGTACTGCATCAAGGCATTTATTATTATCATTATTATTATTGAGTGAGAGAGAAGTGCATACCATCAAAGTGACACTGGGGTAAGGAGCCCAATATACCCACCATGACTACCCTTCTGATAAGAGTACACAAGGCACATGCATCAAAACCATATGTGCGTGACATGGTGATCTCATATCAAGGTAAACAACACATGACCTTGGAGGTGGGGCCTAGTCAGAATTCTCTTCAAGTTGAGTAGCTCATTCTGCTCAAAAAAATTACATATGTATTATATATATATATATATATATATACATACATACAGGTTCAGGCATGGCTGTGATAAGAAGCTTGCTTCCCAACCACATGGTCCTGAGTTCAGTCCCACTGCATGGTACCTTGGGCTAGTATCTTCTACTATAAACCTCAGGTCAACCAAAGCCTTGTGAGTGGATCTGGTACATGGAAACTGAAAGAAGCCTGTTATATATATACTCTTTTTACTCTTTTACTTGTTTCAGTCATTTGACTGAGGCCATGCTGGAGCACCGCCTTTAGTCGAGCAAATCGACCCCAGGACTTATTCTTTAGAAGCCTAGTACTTATTCTATCGATCTCTTTTGCTGAACTGCCAAGTTACGGGGACATAAACACACCAGCATCGGTTGTCAAGCGATGTTGGGGGGACAAACACACACATACAAACATATACACACACATACATATATATATATATATATATACATATATACGATGGGCTTCTTTCAGTTTCCATCTACCAAATCCACTCACAAGGCTTTGGTCAGCCCGAGGCTATAGTAGAAGACACTTGCCCAAGATGCCACGCAGTGGGACTGAACCAGGGACCATGTGGTTGGTAAGCTAGCTACTTACCACACAGCCACTCCTATGCCTATATATATATTTCATCATCATCATCATCGTTTAACATCCGCTTTCCATGCTAGCATGGGTTGGACGATTTGACTGAGGACTGGTGAACCAGATGGCTACACCAGGCTCCAATCTGATTTGGCAGAGTTTCTACAGCTGGATGCCCTTTCTAACGCCAACCACTCTGAGAGTGTAGTGGGTACTTTTACGTGCCACTGGCACGAGGGCCAGTCAGGCGGTACTGGCAACGGCCACGCTCAGAATGGTGTATTTTACGTGTCACCTGCACAGGAGCCAGTCCACGGCACTGGCAATGATCTCACGCAAATGTCTTTACACATGCCACCGGCACAAGTGCCAGTAAGGCGACGCTGGGCACAAGTGCCATCACAATTTCGCTTTCGCTTACCCCAACAGGTCTTTGCAAGCCGAGTTTAGTATCCAGTGAAGGAGATGACATTGGCATGGGTGCCAGTCATCGAATTTAGTTCGATTTCGATTTCACTTGCCTCAACAGGTCTTCGCAAGCAGAGTTTAGTGTCCAATGAAGGAAAGGTACGCATAAGTGGGCTGGCTACACCCCTGGCAGAGGCCTTGAATTATGGTCTCACGTGGCTTGCTGGGTCTTCTCACGCACAGCATATTTCCAAAGGTCTTGATCAGAAGTCATCGCCTCGGTGAGGCCCAATGTTCGAAGGTCGTGCCTCACCACCTCATCCCAGGTTTTCTTGGGCCTACCTCTTCCACATGTTCCCTCAACTGCTAAGGTGTGGCACTTTTTCACACAGCTATCCTCATCCATTCTCGCAACATGACCATACCAGTGCGATTGTCTCTTTTGCACACCACAGCTGATGCTTCTTAGGTTCAACTTTTCTCTCAAGGTACTTACACTCTGTCTAGTATGCACACTGACATTACACATCTATATATATATATATATATATATATATATATATATATATATATATTTATGTGTGTATATCTTTGTGTCTATGTTTGTCCCCCACCATCGTATGACTAAAACAAACAAAAGAAAAAATATAGTTATTTTTTTTGAAGTCTGTTGTGTTGATAGACTTGCACTTAAAAGTACTGTGTTTTTAATCAAAAATTGTTAGCTACTATGGTGACAACATTACCATCCCATCTATCTATCTATTTACCTTTCATACACACACTCACACACATACTCCCCCCCCCTCTCTTACTGTATTTCTCTCTCAAACACAACTTTTACTCCACCACTTCTAAATATACATTGTGAGAGTGGTTATCTTCCCTTTTGATTCCTGCCCTTCTTTCCTCCCTCTAATAGATGTGGCAGACAGGCAGATGGACATCAGCTCCTCTTTTATAATATTATTAATATTATCATTATTAATATTATCATTATCAGCTTTGCACAGAGGCGGTACCATGGCCAATGAGGTAAATCCGAGGCGTGGTTATTGCTAGCTGAAAACTATTATTATTATTATTATTATTATTATTATTATTATTATTATCAGCAGCAGCAGCATCATTATTATTATTCAGTATCTTTAATCAATTTTAACTCAATAACTATTTAGCAATATTTAACACTCACCCTTCAGTATAAAATTCATTATTTTCCAAGTAGTTATAACGAATCAGATCCTTGGGATGTAGATCTGCTCTTTTCCATGGCTTTTGCCCATTTTTGGCAAGTGACTTTTTTGTTTTGAGTAATTCTTTTTGTTTTTTCTCCAAGTTAAATTTTTCTAATTCTTGGTCAAGAGTTACAAGTTCCTAAAAGGTAAGAAACAAATAAAATAAAATAAAATAAAATAAAACCATTTGCAGAGTAATGAAAATATTTTTCATATAAAATTTCCGTCAAAGTAATTATTGATTTCTTACAGTCATACAACTGTAGAGAAGGAACTCAATTGATTGGCATGATTCCAGTATGTTTTTGGCAGTATTTTATCTCCAAATTTCCATGCTGGCAGGGGTTAGATGGTTTGACACAAGCTGGTCAACTGGAGAGCTGTCCAGGCTCCAATTGTCTGTATTGGCATGGTTTCTATGACTGGATGCATTTCCTAATGCTAACCACTTTACAGTTGCTCTTTTAGGTGCTACCATCATGGGCGTGTTTAAGTAGCACTGACATGAGTGCATTTTACGTGATACCAACACAAATGCACCTTATGTGATACTGGCACGAATATATTTTATGTCACATTAGCACCTGCAAGACAAAGATCTCTCAGCTGGGAGGAGCGGGGGCATGGCCATAAAGGACATACCTGTATGTAGGATGGCCATGATTTCACTTAGCTCGGCATGTCTTCTCAAGTACAGCAAATTGTTACAAGTTCCAGTCCCTTGTCATCTCTTCAGCATCTGAAAATCTTTGTCATCTCTTCAGCATCTCAAAATCCTTTCTCACCACTTCATCCCACATCATTCTGGGTCTACTACTTCCACAGGTTCCCATGATATTCCAAATTTCTAACTTAAGCTACAAATTTTTAGTGAATGGTATAAGTCAAGTAAATTAACTCAGTTCCTGATTGATGCTTTTTTAATTGACCTCAGAATGATGAGAAGCAAAGTCAACCCTAGCTCCCCAAGAACAACAAAAGAAACTACTTCAAATAAAAACAGATATAAAAAGACATACTTTTGTATGGAATAATCTTAGACTCTGGATTTTATCAACATAAAGTCTTTTCCATGAAGAACATTCAAATGGACTTGGTAACTGAGGTAAATACCACCCAAAGCGTACACACTTAGGCAGCCATAACTGGTCCATCTCACATAGTTGATTCCAAAACCAGCAAACCTAGTGAAAAATCAAGTGTGTAGAATCAGAGTAACATACTATTAAAAGAAAGAAAATGCTACTAAGTTACATCATTACCAGCTTTCATATTTTAATCCATTCTATTTCATATAAGAGGAGGATTTACTGTTAGCATTGAATCCCAAACCAATAAAGAAGCCTCTTCATGTTTATTCATGCGTCATTCTAGCCAATTTCATCCAAGGTCCATCCTAAAAGTCTTCACATTTTTTCCAGATTTTCATTATTTGTTTGTTTTTATATGAGCAGTAAATTCTGAAAATTACAGCCAGATAGCATTAATTGTTCTTATTTTATGGCCACTTAAAGTTTTAGGGAATTTTTAAAAATTTTTACTTTTTGAGTTTATTCCTATTTTGGAGGCTTGCATTTTGAAATTGGGACTTTTACAAGCCTTGATAAGGTTGCCTTTCTTACCTGTGTCCTGAAATGTTTGAAAATCAGAACAAATTGTTTTAAGCTCTCAGGGGCAATTTTCAAAAAATTCAAAGTTAAAGTAGTTCTCACTCCATGACCATACATTTAAAGCACTCCATTTACTCCACTCTGATAGTAGGCCAGATAGTATGCCATAACCCATTCATCATTCATGGGAGTGAAGGGCTTAAAAATGCAAGAAAATGAAAAATCTAGAAAATATTGAATATTTTTCGATTTTTCTATCTCAATAACTCATCACAGAAACATCAAAACCATAGAAAACTCTACTTATTCTTAAAGTACATCTGGAGGTGAGTCTAGAATTTTAAAAATAAATTATTTATATCTATCCTAATCTTTGATTTGGAACCCTGAAAATAAACCAATGTCAGAAACTGCAGAGATCACTCCACTACAAGGGTACACATTTCCATATGCAACAATTTCAAAGACTTTGAAACTTATTTGCTTTAAAGTATTGATGTGTCAACTCTACAATAACAACTATGTCATTGGCAAACAGGCTCTTACATTTCCAGAACAGCTTTCTTAATTCAGTGGGTTAGTTGATGCCATTGACTAATCTTTATTTTATTGATCCCAGAGGAATAAAAGACAAAGTTGACATCAGTGAGAGTTAAACAGAATGTAAAGAGCCATAACTAAATACTGCTAAGAATTTTGTCCGATGCTCAAACAATTCTTCCAGTTCTCTGCTCAACTAATAATAATAATAATAATAATAATGATCTAGACTGTGAAGGTGCATGCCCCAGTAGTTAGAGTGTTAGAATGTAAGAGCCTGTTTGCCAATGACACAATGTTAGTAAAGAGGGTAGTATACTTGCCAAACTGATGTATTCATGCATGGCAGGAGATCAAATGGAATGTAAATATCCTAGGCTTTAAATATTGAGTTTGATCCAAAATTTCAAGGAATGGACAAACTAATTACAAAATGTGGCTGTGTGGTAAGAAGCTTGCTTCCCAACCACATGGTTCTGGGTTCAGTTCCACTGCGTGACACATTGGGCAAGTGACTTCTATTATAGCTTAGGGCTGACCCAAGCCTTGTGAGTGGATTTGGTAAATGGAAACTAAAAGAGGCCTTTTGTGTGTGTGTATATATATATAACTAAAAGAAGCCTGTTGTGTGTGTATATATATATATATATATATATACACACACACACACACACACACATATCATCATCATTTAATGCCCTTTGTTCATGCTGGCATAGGTTGGACGGTTTGACCAGGGCTGGCAAGCTGGAAGGTTGCACCAGACTCCAGTCTGATTTGGCATGGTTTCTACGGTTGGTTGCCCTTCCTAACGCCAACCACTAAAAGAGTGTAATGGGTGTTTTTACGTACCACTGGCATGGGTGCCTTTTGTGTGACACCAGTATCTGCTATGACTGTGATTTTACTTGGCTCGATGGGTCTTCTTTTCAAGCATGACATAATGCCAAGGTTTTGGTCATTTGTCATTGCCTCCATGAGGCCCAACACTTGAAAGGCTCTTTTCACATGTCACCGGCATTGGCCACTTTGCCTTCATGATATCCAATGCTTGAAAGGTGTGTCAGTTATGTGTGTCAGTTATGTGTCACCAGCATCGGCCATGACTACAATTTCACTTAGCTTGATGGGTCTTCTCAAGCACTGCACATCGACAAAGGTCTCGGTCACTAGTCATTGCCTCTGTGGTGCCCAAAGTTTGAAGATCATGCTTCATTACCATCATCCCATGTCTTCCTGGGCCTACCCCTACCACAGGTTCTCTCCACAGAGACCAGCACTGCTTTACACAGCTGTCCTCATCCATGTACATCACATGATCATACCAGCACAGTCATCTCTTTTGCACACCACACCCAATGCCTCTTATGCCCAACATTTCTATCAAGATGCTTACACTCTGTCAAACATGCACACTGACATTGCACATCCAGTGAAGCATACTGGCTTCATTTTTTTCAAGCTTACACATGTCCTTGACTGTCACAGCCCATGTTTCACTGCCACATAGCATAGCTGTTTGCACACAGGCATCATACAATCTGCCTTTCACTCTGAGGGAGAGGCCCTTTGTTACCAGCAGAGGTAGGCGCTCTCTGAACTTTGCCCAGCCTATTCTTAATCTCACAGCTACACTCTCAGAGCATCCACCTCTGCTACTAACTTGATTGCCTAGATAATGGAAGCTGTCTACTATCTCTAGCTTACCCCACTGGCAGTTGACGGAGTCTATTTTCTGTACATTTTTAGTGTTTATTGTACCTGTGCATCTTCCACACACAAAAGCTATTTTGCCTGTTAACCTTCCTCTGACATTCCAGCACTTCTTAAGTGTCCATAGCTAACACCAGGCACATCTTATGGAGTTTATACCTATACCTTTTCTACTGATCACGCAGGGCCATCTACTTGAAGGGATTTGTAATTTGAATGCCCTCCTACTTACTAAGACTTTGCTAGGTTAACTCTAAGGCCCTTCAATTCTAGACCTTGCTTCTGTACCTGAGACTTCTTCTCTAGTTTTGGTAGTGATTCAGCTATAAGAACAAGGTCATCAGCATAGAGGAACTCCCAGAGGCAGCCTGTCTTAAATTCCTCTGTTATTGTCTGGAGGACTATGATGAACAAGAGGGGGCTGAGCACTGATCCTTGGTGAGCCCCTACTTGTAACCTGAATTCTTCACTGTACTCATTGCCAATCCTCACCTTACTGATAGCATCCCTGTACATGACTTGTAGAGCTTTCACCAACCACTCATCTATCTCTAGTTTCTGCATTGACCACCAGATAAGGGATTGGGGGACCCTGTCAAAGGCTTTCTCCAAGTCAATAAAAGCCAAGTACAGAGGTTTATCTTTGGCTATGTATTTCTCCTACAGCTGCCTTACCAGAAATATAGCATCAGTGGTGCTTCTCCCTGGCTCAAAACCAAACTGCATCTCATTTACACTAACTCTTTCCCTAATTAGTTGAGCTATGACCCCCCCCCCCCTCCATAACTTTCATCACCTGATCCAACAATTTGATACCTCTGTAATTATTTCTATCTAAAGCATCACAGTTACCTTTGCAGCAGTTGACTATGATGCTGCTACACCAGTCATTGGGTATGACTCCTTCGTGAACCATCCAATTCGGTGACTAGACCAAAACCCACATCACCAGATATTTTAAGCATCTCAACAGTCATTCCAGATGGGCCGGGGACTTTCCCTGTCTTCATATCCTTAATTGCTTTATCTACCAAGGTACTGTTAATCTGGATAGCTGGTCCCTCAATTAGGTCAACATTTGGCAGACTCTCCTCCTCTCATTCATTCTCCATGTTCAGCAGTCTTTCATAATGGCATTTCTAAGCCTCTTTCTTTGCAGAATCATTAAAAACAAGTGCACCATCATCCATGCAGATACATTTCTCTCCTATTACATCACAATTTTCTCTCACACACTGTTTTGCAATCCAAAATACTTCAAATCTTTGGTCCTCACATTGCTGAATATAGACAAACTTCTTTCCTGCTTCTTCCTTGGTTAGATATACCTGTCTCCTAGCTTCCCATCTGGCTATCTGATACAGTTCCCTGCTACCCCAACTCTTCTAGGCCGCTTTATTTGCTTGGCCTTGTCTACAGTATCATTCCACCACCACGCCACTGTAGGTATGGATGGGACTTGCACCAGCCATGGATTTGGTCTGTGGCACTCAGTAAGCTGTCCTGCAGGAATTCACAATTCCCCTCTATGTCAGATGTCTGTAGTTCCTACTCCCTCTCGTCATATTTCTCAATATTTCTCTGACCATATGAAGAATCCTTAAGCCTCCAAATCTTTCTTTTCCCAATTGGTTTGCTTTTTGGCATCCTTCTGGCCTGGAGTTTAAACTCACTAATGCCTACTCTATGCTGGGTGGGGGTACATTCTTCACCAGGGAGGGTCTTTGTATTTAGGGAACAACCATGCATCCTGCTGTCTGGTGAGAATGTAGTCGATCTGGCTAGCATAGTTACCTGATTGGTAGGTTATCAGGTGGCTGCCTTCCTGAAGTTGGTGTTGCAGATCAATTGGTTATTCGCATCATAAAACTCCAGTAGCCTTGTTCCTTCTTCATTTCAGGAACCAATTCCATGGCCCACATGTACACCATGGAAGATACTGGGCTGCCATCCGACATACCCATTGAAATCCCCAGCGATAAAGATGAAATCATTGTCATTCATCTTTGATGCAACCTGCAGAAGAATATCATAAAAGTGGTCCTCTTAGCGAGGCATAGACAGAGATAATTGTCACTATACTATTCTGCAAGACTAGCCTGACATTAAGTACTCTATCGCATACTCTGACAACCTCTATGACCTTATCCACTCATTTCTCTGCAAGAAGTATGTCCACATCATCTACCCTGTCACTGTTACCTTCCCAGAAGATTTTATATCTATGTGTTTTGCCTGTGAGGTACCTGGCTGAAGCTCCTCTCCACCTTACCTATTGAATATACATCAACATGCCTCCATTCAAGCATCTTAACAATCTCGCTAGGCCTACCTTTCAATGTGCCTGCTCTGAAAACTGGGAAAGGGATATGGGAGGGAACATAGGTATTTAGCACCTGAAAAGGTTTCAATGATCATTTGATAACAGACATGTCACAGCAGTTGTTCTCACTTTAAACTACCAAACATGTCAAAATTGTTGCACTTATTGGGTGTGAGTGTAATATAAGCATTGTAAATATAAGTGTTCTGAGCATTGTAAATATAAGCAAATATACACAGGTCAATGTTTAAATGAAGTAGATGAGGTGTTGTTGGTTAGTTCATTATATAGAGAGAAAAAGAGGAAGGTGGCTTGTTAATTTACTAAGTAACACATCTCCATTTGGTGCATGCAGTAGTGTGGATGATTGCTGGTGGTGGTGGTAGTGAGAGAGTTATGCAAATCTTCTGGTACAGAAACGAGGCAGGGCCTTGTAGAGGTTTCCAATATAAGAGAAGAGATTTCTGGTATAGGTTATGGGGGCAGGACTGGGTGAGCGCATCATAGATAAGCAATGGCCAACTTCACCTCATGAAATAGCAGTAAGAAGACACTAGTGAGGCAGAGAGAGAGAGAAAGAGAAAGGAAGAGAGACTTGAAAGACTTTATTGCTGGGGGAAACATGGCATGTATGAGAAAGACATTATTGCTGGGGGAAACATGGCATGTATGAGAAAGACAGAAGTTATAAAACAGGAAGAGAAACTTGAAAGACTTTATCGCTGGGAGAGTATATATGTGTGTGTGTGTGTGTATGTGTGTGTATCTTTGTGTTGTGTCTGTACCCCAACCATCACTTGACAACCGATGTTGGTGTGTTTACATCTATGTAACTTAGTGGTTCAACAAAAGGGACCAATAGTATAAGTACTAGGCTTACAAAGAATAAGTCCTGGGGACGCATTTTGTGATTAAAAATCCTTTAAGGCAGTGCCCCAGCAAGGCTGCAGTCAAATGACTGAAACAAGTAACAGAGTAACGATATGTTTCTCCACCCCACCAAAAAAAAGAAAGAAAAAAAAGAACATGCACTAAATTAAGTTTAATAAGTCTTCTAGAGTCCAAATTTAACATGAAATTGTTGTATTGAGAATGTTGTTTATTCTGTTTCACTGTTTTAATATGTGGAGAGCCACAAGGCAAACCTAGAGGATATTCTTGTACATATAAATTTTGTTTCTCTTTGAGAAATATTGGTCAAATTCCACTAATAAAAATTATATTGTGCAATGAATATAATTTTGTAAACTATTAAAGTCAGATGTTTTTTTTCAATTTTGATTACAGTCAGGATAATTTGTTTTAGTGTTTACATATTCGTTTTGGGGGTTTTTTTCCCTGTCTCCTACTAACAAGTTTGCTCTAAGTTACAGATGTTTTTAATGCCTTTAATTTATGTTTTTAATACTTAAAGCAAGAAATTAGTCTTCATGTTTTGTTTGTTTTTCAATCTAGGCCTACATGCAATTCTGAGAACGGTATCAGGTGGTTGTGGGACATGCTAGAAACAACAGCTAAATACACCTTAAATTACACTTAATTAATTTTTTTAATGGAAGAGGCTTCTCCCATTGTTTTTAAGTGCATAGTGCAAACAAAACTGACCAAAATCCAAAACTAAATGTAAATAATACATTTTAACATAATCATAAAGAAATACACAATATAGTCTACAAGAATGCTGTTAGAGAAATGCAATTGCTACAAGAAAAATGTCATGTCTATTTCGTGTTTTTAAGAAAAGTTCAGTCAATTCTGTGGATACAGAAAATCTACATGTGCATCTGCATATTTATATATATATATATACACTCTCTGAGTGGTTGGCGTTAGGAAGGGCATCCAGCTGTAGAAACTCTGCCAAATCAGATTGGAGCCTGGTGTTGCCATCCGGTTTCACCAGTCCTCAGTCAAATCGTCCAACCCATGCTAGCATGGAAGGCAGACGTTAAACGATGATGATAATGATGATGATATAATTAAATTAGACAAAAGTTTAGCAATGTAACACCAAAAAGGAAAATTATAATTGTATAAGGTATAGGGATATTACAACTGCTAATTTCAGCTGTTTACGGTTGCTGTCAGTATGTATGCCTACAATTATGTGCATTGACTGCAGCATCAAAGCATTTTAGCTCTTATTTCTAGCATTGTCGATGTCTCTAACACCCTCTTTCATTTTGAATGACAATTATAATTTTCTTTTTTGGTGTTCCATTGCTAAACTGCTGCTTAATTTAATTATTAGTGTACACATTAGTGATTGGCTAAATCATTCATAGATTTTTATGGAGTATACATATGTATTGGTGGCGATCTTATCCAGAATCTGGTGAGTTGTACCGATCCTACTGATGAGGCTTCGGTCTTAAAGTCAAAACTGTCGATGGTATAGGGATATTACAACTGCCAATTTCGGCCATTTACAGTTGCTATCAGTATGTATGTATACGATTATGTGCATTGATTGCAGTATCAAAGCACTTTAGCTCTTATTTCTAGCATTGTAGATGTTTCTAACATCCACTGTCATTCTTAATGACAATTATAATTATATAAAAATAGAAATGTTAGGGCTATTAGACAAAAAGACAGGCTTGGAATGACTGGAAGAATGGAGGTAGCAGGGAATTGTATCAGACTGCCAGAAGGGTGGCTAGGAGACAGGTTTATTTAGCCAGAGGGGAAGCACATAAGAAAAAATTTGCCAATGTTCTGCGCCGTGAGGACCAAAGACTTGAGGCATTTCGTGTTGCAAGACAGTGTGTGAGAGAGAATTGTGATGTTGTAGGAGAGAAATGTGTCCGCATGGATGATGGTACGCTTGCACTAAACAAGGCTGCAAAGAGAGAGGTTTGGAGACGCCACTATGAAAGGTTGCTAAATAAAGAGAATGATTGGGAGAAAGAGAGTCTGCCGAATGTCGGCCCAACAGATGGACCAGCTATCCTAATTGACAGTACCATGGTAGATAAAGCAATTGAGAGTATGAAGACAGGGAAAACCCCCGGCCCATCAGGAATCACTGCAGAGATGCTCAAAATCTCTGGCAGTGTCGGCTATAGCTTAGTCACCTGTATAGTTAACCAGGTGATACACAAAGGAGTCATACCCAATGACTGGTGTAGCAGCACCATAGTCAACTGCTACAAAGGTATCAAGTGGTTGGACCAGGTAATGAAGGTCATGGAGAGGGTCATAACCCAACTAATTAGGTAGAGAGTCAGCTTAGATGAGATGCAGTTTGGGTTTGTGCCAGGGAAAAGCACCACTGATGTTATATTTCTGGTAAGACAGCTGCAGGAGAAATACCTAGCCAAAGATATACCTCTGTACCTGGCTTTCGTTGACATGGAGAAAGCTTTTGACAGGGTCCCCCGATCCCTCATCTGGTGGTCAATGAGGATACTAGGGATAGAAGAATGTTTAGTGAGAGCTGTGCGAGCCATGTACAGAGACGCTGTCAGTAAGGTGAGGGTTGGCAATGAGTACAGTGAAGAATTCCGGGTAGAAGTAGGGGTCCACCAAGGTTCTGTCCTCAGGCCCCTCCTATTTATCATAGTCCTCCAGGCAACAACTGAGGAATTCAAGACAGGATGCCCCTGGGAGCTCCTCTATGCTGACGACCTTGCACTAATTGTTGAGTCACTCTCAGAACTAGAGTAGAAATTTCAGGTGTGGAAGCAGGGACTAGAATCGAAGGGCCTTAGAGTCAACCTAGCTAAAACCAAAGTCCTAATAAGTAGAAAGGTAGACAAAACACAAACACCTTCAGGCAGATGGCCCTGCTCAATCTGTAGAAAAGGCGTAGGTAGAAACTCTATAAGATGTACCCAGTGTAACCTATGGACACATAAGAGGTGCAGCAATATCAAAGGAAGGCTAACTAGCAAGATAGATTTTGTATGTGGCAAATGCTCAGGAGCAATAAACACTGAAAATGTGCAGAAAACAACTTCTGCCACATTCCAGGGAGAAAAACTAGAAGTAGTTGATAGCTTCTGTTACCTACGTGACCAAGTCAGTAGCAGGGGAGAGTGCACTGAAAGTGTAGCTGCTAGAATAAGAATAGCCTGGGCAAAGTTCAGAGAGCTCTTACCTCTGCTGGTGACAAAGGGCCTCTTGCTCAGAGTAAAAGGCAGACTGTATGACGCATGTGTACGAACAGCCATGCTACATGGCAGTGAAACATGGGCTGTGACTGCTGAGGACATGCATAAGCTCGCAAGGAATGAAGCCAGTATGCTCCGATGGATGTGTAATGTCAGTGTGCATACTCGACAGAGTGTAAGTTGCTTGAGAGAAAAATTAGACCTAAGAAGCATCAGTTGTGGTGTGCAAGAGAGACGATTGTGCTGGCATTGGTCACTTGGCAAGAATGGATGAGGATAGTTGCATGAAAAAGTGCCACACCCTAGCAGTTGAGGGAACCTGTGGAAGAGGTAGACCCAGGAAGACCTGGGTTGAGGTGGTGAAGCACGACCTTCGAAGATTAGGCTTCACCGAGGCAATGACTAGTGACCGAGACCTTTGGAAATATGCTGTGCGTGAGAAAACCTGGCAAGACAAGTAAGACCATAACCCGTGGCCTTTACCAGGGGTGTGGCCAGCCCACTTATGCTTACCTTTCCTTCTGTGGACACAAAACCCTGCTTGCGAAGACCTGTTGAGGCAAATGAAGTCGAAATCGAAATTGAACGAAATTTGATGACTGGCACCCATCCCAACCTTCCCTCATTGGACACTAAACTCAGCTTGTGAAGACCTGTTGGAGCAAGTGAGATCGAAACTGAACCAAATTTGATGACTGGCACCCGTGCCAGTGGAGCGCTAAGAGCACCATCTGAGTGGGATCACTGCCAGAGCAACAGTCTTGCTCCCGTGTAAGAAGCACCATTTGAGCACGATCGTTTCCAACTTTGCCTTAGTGGCACTTATGCCGGTGGCATGTGAACAAAACACTGGACTGACTCCTGTGTAAGTGGCACATAAAAACACCATTTGAGCATGGCCGTTACCAGTACCGCCAGACTAGCCCTCGTGCCGGTGGCATGTAAAAAGCACCCACTACATTCTTGGACTGGTTGGCGTTAGGAAGGGCATCCAGCTGTAGAAAAACTCTGCCAAATCAGATTGGAGTCTGCTGTAACCATCCGCTTCACCAGTCCCCAGTCAAATCGTCTAACCCATGCTAGCATGGAAAGCGGATGTTAAATGATGATGATGATGATGATTATTATTATTATTTCTAAACCTCTCAAAGAGAGACATTCAGTAAGAGTTCTTTAAAGTAAAGGATATTTGCCAACATAATGTGGCTGTGCTGAAAGGGATGATGTTACTGTTGTTTTAGCCTCAAGAAACATCATTTCTAGCTGGCTATACGACACACTATCTGTGTCCTTATATTTTCAAACAGGGAGCTCAGCACTCCAACCTGGCGCAAAACAATATCTGTGCACTAGTTACTGAGTTATTGCCCTTTATCAACACAGAGCAACTGCTTGGCCATTGCTGAATTCACCATTCGAACATATAGTTTTCAAAGTGATGCATAGTCACTGATCTAAAAATAGAAATATTATTATTATTAAATCTCTCAAAGAGAGACATTCAGTAACAGTTCTTTAAAGTAAAGACTATTTGCCAATATAATGTGGCTGTCCTGAAAGGGACGATGTTACTGTTGTTTCAATATGTAGATAATTAGAGTAAATTCCAGTTGTTTCCTCTTGAAGCACATCTGCTTATTTCATTATTATAATCTAATATGTAGCCTCAGTAGCTGCTGTATGATAGTCAAAATACATACTAAAACTATGGAAATATTATTTGCAGAGTTATTGTATAACAAACAAGAAATTGAAATTTTTTTTGTATCATCCATTCACCATTACATGTGTTACATTTGCTAATAGGAATTACAAAGTTTTATTTGTTAGATAGACATAGAAGGAATTTTCTATTAGAAATTCTTTCAGACAGGAAAATTAAATAATACAAATTTTACATTTGGATGCAGTGTTTCAAACAGGTGTATTGCTGAATAAATAATACCAAAAAATTTTCAATTTCCTGTTTTGTTATTTATATATATATATATATATGTAAAGGTAATATCCAAGGATCAAGGTGTAGGAAGTTAGTAAGCTTCGAGCAGTCTGTAGAAGGTATGAAAAACAACTTTTAGAACAAATAGTGTTTTATTAATGCAGAAAGTTGTAAATTTTTCCCATATCAAAGTTTGATCAGCTGAGAAAATTGTTTTATAGCTTATGGTTAGCAGCTGAGATCGTTGTGTATGTGAATAAAAATCCCAAATTGGGGAATGGAGTAGATAAATTCCAGGCTGTCATAGCTAGCAGAACCTCGGAAGTAGTAATTGCCCAAACAAGGGGTAATCCACTAGCTACTCATTGAGCCAAAAATACTTTAATCAAATGAAGTTTACATTGTTGTCAAGTGATCCCATGTTGACTTCCAGCAGATTTAATCAAAAATGCATGGAAAGCACAGAAATTGAGAAGAAAAGAGAAAGCATATTAGTGAAGAAGTAATATATGGGAGTGGGTAGATGTCTTAACTGGTTAAGGAGAAGAATAAGAATGCAAAAAAGAAATGGAGAGGGGGACAAGTGGGGGGAAAGGTTTGGTATTATTGAAGCAAGGTGTCTTTGTGAATTTAGGATGGGGTCATTTATGGGTCTACTGTAGAATAAATAAGTAAATACACTTAAACAGAGTCAAAGGGAAAGATGTAGGAGTGGTATCAATTTAGAATTTGTTAGGAGAGTGGGGAAGAGAGGTAGATGGGAGATAGTTTATACAAGCAGCAATACCGGTTGGTTAAATGGATAATTACTTTTACTCTTTCTCAGGAGGCATACTCAAAGTGTTATTATATATAGAGATTTACTCCTCCTATATGTATGCATTTTATAAGAAAAAAACATGTAATAATTGAAGTAGAAAAAAGATTAATTTCATACGTAAACTTATGTTTGTTTATTATATGACAATAATAAGTGAGCTGTACATGTTATTTTATATATCAATACGGTAATGGCAATTATATAATACACAAGGCTTTGGTTGGCATGGATCTGTAATGAAAGAGAATTGCCCAATGTGCTGCACAGCGGGATTGAACCCGAGGTAACATGGTTGGAAAGCAAGCTTCTCAACCACACAACTACGCCTATAAAGGAGAGATACATTTTGGATAATATACTCCTTGATACAATATGCTTTGAAAATTTTCAACATGTCTGTATCCTTGCATACTTCAAATCTTGAAGCATTTCAAGAGTTACCTCCTACACTGCTAAATGAACGTGTTCTTTAAGCTCAGCTAAACGATTGCTTCGTCTTGGGGATGGAGGTAATGAAAAAGATTGTTGCCAAATTGTAAAAAGCTGTCATGGACAAATAAGAGGTGTCCAACAGGAATGAAAATAAAATTATTAGGTTGGCAACTAAGTTCCCACCGTTTTTCTAAATTTTGGAATTTATTGCATTTTTAAATTTTGGAATCTATTTTTTTTGAGAATTTTATTTTCGAACCATTTTGGAATCTATTGTGTTTTTTTTCTAGTTAATTTTAGTTTATTTTCAGATCATTAAAATGGAATGTCAAGTTAAGAAAAATGAGCATTTTCGATACCTCCTTCTTTTTGCATTTAATCAAGGTTCTAAGGCAGCAAAAGCTGCTTGCAACATTTGTACTGTGTATGGAGAGGGTGCCATAGCTGAAAGAACTGCTTGTGATTGGTATGCCAAGTTCAAAAATGGAAATTTTGACCTCAAAGACACACTTCATTCTGGCCGTCCAGTTGAGTTCAATGAAGAGCGATTAAACCAACTTTTGCACGAAAATTCTCATCAAACAACAAGGGAACTGGCAGAGAAAATGGAATGCTCCCACACCACTATAGAGAAGCATCTTCACTCGATGGGAAAGGTTCAGAAGTATGGAGCATGGGTTCCGCATGTTTTAAATGACAACAAAAATCAACGAGCCACAATTTCTGCTGGTTTGCTTGCTTGTCACCATTCAACTCATGGACACAAACAATGATTTCTTTACTGAATTGTTACTGGCAACAAAAAATGATGCCTGTACATCAATGTTTTATTGTTGGAAAATGGCCTAAAATAAAGATAAAACCCAGTGCAGTATACTCAAATCTTATTAATCTGCATTTTTGAGGGGCCCATAGTCAGCGTCGGAAATTTTTTTTAGTCAACAGCAATTTGAGGAGCCTGATTAATGTTTGTTGCAAATTTGGAGGAAAGCAACTGTGAAAATGCTTTAAAAATGCAGTTTATCTGCTCCTGTGCCTGCATTAGGCAAGAAGTTGAAAAATGGTTTGGCTCATGACACTCCATGTACCCTATGTAATGCATGTGTAAAATTTCATTAAAATCGGTTGGGTGGATCTTGAGTTTTAATGACATGACAAACAGGAGAGACACACACCATGTGTTTTATATATATAGATAGATAAGCGCATATTGGTGCCCATGCACATATTTTTTTATGCACCTGTAGAATCTAGTAGGTGTGTAAGTGCATGGGTGCTTGTATATTCTCATGTACAAAAGGAAGGTGTAGGAAGATAAAAATGTTAGGAAAAATATAAAGTATAAACAGATAAAGGAATAAAAAATAAAAATTATGAAAAAAAACAAATAAAAAGATATAAAATAAAATAATGTGAAAATTATAAAGGCGTAGGAGTGGGTGTGTGGTAAGTAGCTTGCTTACGAACCACATGGTTCCAGGTTCAGTCCCAGTGCGTGGCACCTTGGGCAAGTGTCTTCTACTATAGCCTCCTTGTGAGTGGATTTGGTAGACAGCAACTGAAAGAAGCTCGTTGTATATATCATCATCATCATCGTTTAACGTCCGCTTTCCATGCTAGCATGGGTTGGACGACTTGACTGAGGACTGGTGAAACCGGATGGCAACACCAGGCTCCAATCTAAATTTGGCAGAGTTTCTACAGCTGGATGCCCTTCCTAACGCCAACCACTCAGAGAGTGTAGTAGGTGCTTTTACGTGTCACCTGCACGAAGGCCAGTCAGGCGATACTGGCAACGGCCACGCTCGAAATGGTGTCTTTTATGTGCCAGCCGCACAAGCCAGTCCAGGGGCACTGGCAACGATCTCGCTCGAAAATCCTACGGAAGCCAGTCAGGCGGTACTGGCAACGGCCACGCTCAAAATGGGGCATCTTATGTGCCACCCGCACAAGAGCCAGTCCAGGGGCACTGGCAACGATCTTATTTGGCTTGCCGGGTCTTCTCACGCACAGCACATTTCCAAAGGTCTCGGTCAGTAGTCATCACCTCGGTGAGGCCCAATGTACGAAGGTCTTGCCTCACCACCTCAGCCCAGGTCTTCCTGGGCCTACCTCTTCCATGGGTTCCCTCAACTGTTAGGGTGTGGCACTTTTTCACGCAGCTATCCTCATCCATTCTCACCACATGTCCATACCAGCGCAATCGTCTCTCTTGCACACCACAACTGATGCTTCTAATGTTCAGCTTTTCTCTCAAGATACTTACACTCTGACGGGTATTCACATTGACATTACACATCCAACGGAGCATACTGGCTTCATTCCTTGTGAGCTTACGTATGTCCTCAGCAGTTACAACCCATGTTTCACTGCCATGTAGCATGGCTGTTTGTACACATGCGTCATACAGTCTGCCTTTTACTCTGAGTGAGAGTCCCTTTGTCGCCAGCAGGGGTAAGAGCTCTCTAAACTTTGCCCAGGCTATTCTTATTCTAGCAGCTACACTTTCAGCGCACCCACCCCCACTACTAACTTGGTCGCCCAGATAGCGGAAGCTATCGACTACCTCTAGTTTTTCACCCTGGAATGAGATAGAAGTTGTTTCCTGTTTGTTTACAGTCTTTATTGCACCTGAACATCTGCCACAAACAGAAACTAACTTCCTAGTTAAGCTGCCTTTGATGTTGCTGCACCTCTTATGTGTCCATAGCTTGCACCGGGTACATCTTATAGAGTTACTACCTACTCCTTTTCTACATACTGAGCAGGGCCATCTACCTGAAGGGGTTTGTATTTTATCTACCTTCCTACTTATTAGGATTTTGGTTTTAGCTAGGTTGACTCTAAGGCCCTTCAATTCTAATCCTTGCTTCCACACCTGAAACTTCTTCTCTAGTTCTGATAGTGACTCCGCAATTCGGGCAAGGTCATCAGCATAGAGGAGCTCCCAGGGGCAACCTGTCTTGAATTCCTCTGTTATAGCCTGGAGGACTATGATAAATAGGAGGGGGCTGAGGACGGAACCTTGGTGGACCCCTACCTCTACCCGGAATTCATTACTGTACTCATTTCCAACCCTCACCTTACTGGCAGCATCTCTCTACATGGCTCGCACAGCTCTCACTAAACATTCTTCTATCCCAAGTTTCCTCATTGACCACCAGATAAGGGATCGGGGGACCCTGTCAAAGGCTTTCTCCATGTCAACGAAAGCCAGGTACAGAGGTTTATCCTTGGCTAGGTATTTCTCCTGCAGCTGTCTTACTAGAAATAAGGCATCAGTAGTGCTTTTACCTGGCACGGACCCAAACTGCATCTCATCTAAATTGATTCGCTCCCTAATTAGTTGGGCTATGACCCTCTCTGTAACTTTCATAACCTGATTTAACAGCTTAATGCCTCTGTAATTATTTGTATCTAAAGCGTCACCTTTACCTTTGTAACAGTTGACTATGATGCTGCTACACCAGTCATTGGGTATGACTCCTTCGTGTATCACCTGGTTCGTAATACGGGTGACTAGGCTATAACCAACACTGCCAGATATTTTGAGCATCTCTGCAGTGATTCCTGATGGGCCGGGGGCTTTCCCGGTCTTCATACTCTTAATTGCTTTATCTACCCTGGTACTATCAACTCGGATAGTTGGTCCCTCTATTGGGTCGACATACGGCAGGCTCTCTTCCTCCCATTCATTCTCTTTATTAAGCAATCTATCGTAGTGGCATCTCCAGACCTCTTTCTTTACATCCTCATTTAGTGCAAGCGTAATATATATATATATATAAGCGTGTGTATGTGTTTGTGTGTCTGTGTGTGTTTCCCCCTCCCTCCAACATTGCTTGACAACCGATGCTGGTGTGTTTACGTCCCCGTAACTTAGCGGTTCAGCAAAAGAGACCGATAGAATAAGTCCTGGGGTCGATTTGCTCGACTAAAGGCGGTGCTCCAGCATGGCCACAGTCAAATGACTGAAACAAGTAAAAAGAGTAAAAAAAGTTATGAAAAAGTTGTTAGTTATAAATACAGAGAAGACCTGCAAAGTAGGGGCAGAGGAATAGTTATTTGTACTTTGAGAATGTGTTGCATAATTTATGTTGGCAATAAAAAGTCTGATTATTTCATTCATTCAAACAATTGGTGCATTGCATAATAGAAAAGACTTCGGTGATGCATAGATCACATCTGTTGCTATAGCTGCTATATGGTTTAGCATCAGTGACTATGGGCCATTTTGAACTATGTGGAGTTGAGTTTTGTTTAAGGTTGTTGAATTAGCCAAGATAAAGAAGTGCTGTTAGTTCTTGCTTGGGATTTGAAGCTACAATAGTGATTGTCCACTCTGGTTTTGAAGGTATGCTGCACAAGCCAATGTATACATACCATAAAAACCTACGTAATATATGCACTTTTTTTGCAAAAATAAAAATAAACTTTAGGGGGTGCATAAATTACATGAGTAGATCATTTCCAGAATTTTTTTGAATTTTTTATATTGGAAAAAGACATACAAAATGTAAACATTCATGCCGGAAGTTGACACATTTAATGGGCTTAAATATAATGAAGTTGACTTTTATTTATGTCAGATGGTATAATGCCTGCTTTTTCTGTATATATTTACTAAAACCATTAAATGGCTAACTACTTTTTGAAGTCTGACGTACATGCTGGTAATCACAGTCCAAGCCATATTTTACATATTTTACTCGGTTGAGTAAAGTGTCATCCAAGCTGATATTTATTGTTAATTAAACTTAATTTGCAATGCCTGTGTGTATTTATCAGCTTTGTTTTTGTCGATAACCCTTAACAACTTTTCCTGTGTAAGCACGATTGTGAGTGTATGTGAGAGAGAAAGGGAAGCACACATGTGTATATATATACATACATATATATATATATATATATATATATATATATATTATTATGATTGACCGTTGACTGAACACTATTCAATTTTTTTTCTCCGTGTTTTTCTCCTTGTCTCCGTATTCTTTCTGTTGAAGAGCGTAGCTCGAAACATCAAAGACTTTCTGTATTCCCGAGCGTCATACTAATACATCCTTTTGTTATTTACACCACCTGTCCTCGTCTGTTGTTGTTTTTTCATACATTCTCCCATATATATATATATACATATACATGTGTATATAGAAATATATATATATATACATACACACATGTATATATACATACTAATGTACATTAATGTATAATATATATATATATATATCATCATTGTTTAATGTCCGCTTTCCATGCTGGCATGGGTTGGACACTTTGACTGGGGACTAGTGAGCCAGATGGCTGCACCAGGCTCCAATCTGATCTAGCAGAGTTTCTACAGCTGGATGCCCTTCCTACTGCCAACCATTCCAAGACTGTAGTGGGCGCTTTTATGTGCCACGGGCACGAGGGCCAGTCAGGTGGTACTGGCAACGGCCACACTCAAATGGTATTTTTACATGTCACCTGCACAGGAGCCAGTCCAGCGGTATGCTCAGATGATGCTCTTAGCACTCCACTGGCGCAGATGCCAGTCATGCGGGGCTGTCATCGAATTTGATGCCGATTTCACTTACCTTAACAGGTTTTCAGAAGCAGAGTTTACTGTCCAATGAAAAACAGGTATGCCTAAGTGGGCTGGTTACACCACTGGCATAGGCCAAGAGCTGTCATCTGCTCACAATTTATGAAATAATACTTCGGTTATTTCCAGTTAATATCACACAGTTATGCAGAGACACACAAACACACAGTCTCATTCAGTTATGTATACATGCAAACACTTAAACACAGTCTCATATAGTCACACGCATGCATGTGAGCACACACACACACACACAGATACCAGCAGAAATCAGTGTCATATTTTACATTTACGTATTTTTATTGGAATGCTAATGTTGAGAGAAGAGAAGGGTATGGCAAGTGAGTAAAGTGAACTGACATCATTGAGGGAAGGGGAGGGTATACTGAGTGAGCAAAAGAGAGGCGCAGGAGTGGCTGTGTGGTAAGTAGCTTGCTTACGAATCACATGGTTCCAGTTTCAGTCCCACCGCATAGCACATTGGGCAGGTATTTTCTACTATAGCCTCGGGCTGACCAAAGCCTTGTGAGTGGATCTGGTAGAAGGAAACTGGAAGAAGCCCATCATATATATGTATATATATATATGTGTGTGTGTGTGTGTGTGTGTGTGTGTGTGTGTGTGTGTGTGTGTGTATGTTTGTGTGTCTGTGTTTGTCCCCCACCAACATCACTTGACAACCGATGCTGGTGTGTTTATGTCCCCGTAACTTAGCGGTTCGGCAAAAGAGATTGATAGAATAAGTACTAGGCTTCCAAAGAATAGGTCCTGGGGTCAATTTGCTCGACTAAAGGCAGTGCTCCAGGATGGCCACAGTCAAATGACTGTAACAAGTAAAAGAGTAAGTCTCTCTAAAGGAGACTACGGCAGCAGTATTAATAGTAATCGCCAAGCCAACATGGCTGTCCCAAAAATAGGACGAATGCTGGCGTTGATTAGCTCCAAGAGGCCATTGCCTGTTTAGCATAATGGATGTCCACTTAGTGGTCATCCCCTCTCATGTGTATGCTATATATGTATCTATATGCATATATATCTATATGCATGTATATATATATATATATATATATATATATATATATATATATATATATACATATATATATATGAATATATGCATACATTATTTACATTTGACGGATATTCGTCCTCATCTTGTTTGTTGTTAACACAACGTTTCGGCTGATATACCCTCCAGCCTTCGTCAGGTGTCTTGGGGAAATTTCGAACCTGGGTTCTCATTCCTATCGATGTTACTATTATTATTATTATTATATTATTATTATTATTACTATTATTAATCAGGTCGCTGCCGTGAATCGAACTCGGAACCTTGGGGTTAGTAGCCCGTGCTCTTAACCACTACGCCATATGCCCGTGGGCAATTATGGGGTGAATTTTAAGGCTTATAAATCTATTATTTTTCTATCCTTCCTCAATACCGGTTCCCATATGCTATTCATATCTGCACTCGGTCTGCTTAGGAGGTTGTTGTGTCCTACCATATGTGCTGCTTCTTTTAGTTTTCGTATTTTCCAGTGTTGTTCCCTGTCTATTATTTTAACTTCATTCCACAGGGGGAGGTGGTTTCCATTTTTCCATACATGATCAGCTATACCCGATTTATCGATATCTCCTCGTGTCACAGCTTTGCGATGTTCTTCTACCTTTATTTTGAGGGGGCGACATGTTTCGCCTTTGTATAATCTACCACAGCTGCATGGGATGGAGTACACGCAGTTTTTGGTCATATTCTCTTCTGTTGGTGGTTTTACCCAAAGGAGATATTTGCGAAGTGTTGTATTGCTCTTGAATACTGCCCTGATGTCATATGGGCCGCATATCTTTTGTATCTTTTCGGAGAGGCCTTTCACATAGGGTAGACAGACTGTAGACAGTTTATTGGTTTCATCCTCTCTTTTCTTCATAATTGGAGTAGATAGTATGTTCTTGGGGTAGTTGTTTCTTAATAGATTGTTACTGAGCTTGATCATTTCCTTGTGGTGGGTATCACGATCGCTACTTATATTCTTTGCTCTGTGTTTTAGGCACTGAGCAATTCCTCTCTTTACACTGTATGGATGGTGGGAATTGAAGTTAAGGTATCGTCCAGTGAAGGTTGGCTTGCGATATACGAATGTCCTGAATCCATACTCGGTGCGTGTTATTAATACGTCCAGGAATGCCAGCTGATTGTTCTGTTCCTTTTCCATGGTGAACTGTATGGATGGATTTATTGAGTTCACATGATCTAGCAGCATTTGGACATCTTGCTGGTGGGGCCAGAGAATAAAGGTGTCATCAACGTATCGCAGCCATAGGGTTGGTTTTAGTGGTGTTGATCCTAAAGCCAAATTCTCGAAGTATTCCATGTATATATTGGCTATTATCGGTGATAATGACGAACCCATAGCTAAACCATCTTCCTGTCGATATATATCAGTGTCCATACTGAAATAGGTAGTTTCTACACAGAAAGTCAACATTTCCATCAAGTTTGTTATTGATATACTAGTGCGTTCTTTTAGATGGGTGTCTGTCACTAGTTTTTCTTGAATCACCGATAGTGCTTCACCAGTTGGAACTTTGGTGAATAGACTTATCACATCTAGACTCAACATCTGGTTGGATTCAATGGGGGTATCCTTGATCAATTCTGTGAAGTGGATGGAATTCTTCACGTATGATGTTGACTTTCCTGCTAATGGACTGATTATATCCACCAAGAAGCGGCTAAGTGGATGACATGCTGAACCTCTACAGCTCACTATAGGTCTTAGTGGAATACCTTCCTTGTGAATTTTTCGGAGTAGTCAGACTTGTTCATCACCACTGTAGCATTTCCCTTGTCCGCTGGGAGAACTATGATGGAATTGTCTCCTTGTAGCCTTTTGATAGCGAACTTTTCTTCCTTAGTGATGTTTGGTTTGGGAAGTTTCGCTTTCTCCAGTACCTGTCTCACCTTCCACCTTAGTTCATCTCCCTGACTACTCCGAAAAATTGGCAAGTCTTATAAGTGATGGTAGCTACAGTAGAGTAAAGAAAGACCTAACTCTGAAAACAGAGAGGAAGTTGTCACAGATCTTGATCAAGAACAAGGATCACTTCACACCAATGAAGTACAGACAGCTGACTCAACACTACAGTAAACTACCACACGTGTACGGTCTCCCTAAGATTCACCAGCAAGATGTCCAAATGCTGCTAGATCATGTGAACTCAATAAATCCATCCATACAGTTCACCATGGAAAAGGAACAGAACAATCAGCTGGCATTCCTGGACGTATTAATAACACGCACCGAGTATGGATTCAGGACATCCGTATATCGCAAGCCAACCTTCACTGGACGATACCTTAACTTCAATTCCAACCATCCATACAGTGTAAAGAGAGGAATTGCTCAGTGCCTAAAACACCGAGCAAAGAATATAAGTAGCGATCGTGATACCCACCACAAGGAAATGATCAAGCTCAGTAACAATCTATTAAGAAACAACTACCCCAAGAACATACTATCTACTCCAATTATGAAGAAAAGAGAGGATGAAACCAATAAACTGTCTACAGTCTGTCTACCCTATGTGAAAGGCCTCTCCGAAAAGATACAAAAGATATGCGGCCCATATGACATCAGGGCAGTATTCAAGAGCAATACAACACTTCGCAAATATCTCCTTTGGGTAAAACCACCAACAGAAGAGAATATGACCAAAAACTGCGTGTACTCCATCCCATGCAGCTGTGGTAGATTATACAAAGGCGAAACATGTCGCCCCCTCAAAATAAAGGTAGAAGAACATCGCAAAGCTGTGACACGAGGAGATATCGATAAATCGGGTATAGCTGATCATGTATGGAAAAATGGAAACCACCTCCCCCTGTGGGATGAAGTTAAAATAATAGACAGGGAACAACACTGGAAAATACGAAAACTAAAAGAAGCAGCACATATGCTAGGACACAACAACCTCCTAAGCAGACCGAGTGCAGATATGAATAGCATATGGGAACCGGTATTGAGGAAGGATAGAAAAATAATAGATTTATAAGCCTTAAAATTCACCCCATAATTGCCCACAGGCATATGGCGTAGTGGTTAAGAGCACGGGCTACTAACCCCAAGGTTCCGAGTTCGATTCACGGCAGCGACCTGATTAATAATAGTAATAATAATAATAATATAATAATAATAATAATAGTAACATCGATAGGAATGAGAACCCAGGTTCGATATTTCCCCAAGACACCTGACGAAGGCTGGAGGGTATATCAGCCGAAACGTTGTGTTAACAACAAACAAGATGAGGACGAATATCCGTCAAATGTAAATAATGTAAATAATTCCTCATCTCTTAAGTATAGAACTGTATTATCTATATGCATATATATATATATATATATATATATATATATATATATATATGAATATATTTATATACAAATATCTATATGCATATATATATATATTTACTTGGAGAATGGAGCAACAAATACAAGAAAAAGCATTTTCGTTGGACTAGATAGCCGTTGTTTTATTATGTGGAGCTTGTGAAATGAGTCAGTGTGGAGGTTTAGGTTATGTAATGAGTCATTTTGTATATTATGTCATAGTCACTTACGTACGTTTCGATCGAGCCAGTGGTTTGGCCGATCTCTTCAGAGTGTTGAAGGGTATATTCGAAGTTTGTGGTGTGTGAAATGTAGAAGTAATTATTGGGTGTAATATATGTGGTGGTGTGATAGTGGTGGCAGGTAAATAGAGCCTTACGTTTTAGTTGGTCTTCTTGTAAGGGGATATAGGGTGGGTGCTATTTAAGAACATTGTTCCAGTTTTAGTCAAGTGCATCTCCACGTGATGTTTGTGATTGCTGGATGCGCTGTGTTTTTATAGCACCGGCGGTGTTAGTACAGGGAAGCAACCCTAAATTTAGGTGAAAAGGGGGCTAACTTTTGTCTTATTCATATCTACTTAGAAGTAAAGCTATTTTATGCATATTTAGTTTTGCTTAGGAGGTGTAATGTATTATATATTTAATTATACTTAGAGAATGAGTATTTAGTAGCATGAAGACAGATTAGACTAGATTCATATCTCCTGTTTAATAATTCGTTCTTAGCTGTTAGGATTTCGAGGCATTCTGTTACACAGAGATTGCACCGTCTGTTAGTTGGGTTATAGGAATTAGCTACTTTTAGTATGTGCCACTTTAGTTTATATTCTATCTTATTGTCGTTTAGTTCCCAGATATACCTACTAAGCCCTGTAGAATTTGCCTTATTTCTGTTTTTAAAGCTCGCTATGTGCTCATTATATCTTAAACATATTTGGTTACTCGTTGCCCCAATGTAAGAATTAGTGTGGCTATTTGTTTGTACATCACATTGGTAAACTATATTATCTGTCTTGCACCTATTGGAGAAATTGCATTTGTTCCTATCTCTACAGCTACATAGGTTATGAGGGGTGTCTATGTATGTGTGTTGTTGTGTGGCACTATTGTTTTTTCGGTGTGCATCCCTCCTAGTAAGGGGTGTTGGCCTAGGGTTGGATTTATTCCTATTGTTTAGAGGGTTGTTGATTTGTTTGTTCATGGTGTTTCTAGCTGTATAGAATGCGTCTAATTTCTTATTATTAAAAGATGCTATTATGGTAGCTAAGTTACATGTTAGGCTGTGGCCTATTCTTATTTTGTTCTTAAATATTTCTGTGTATTTATTTGTATATTTGGGTTTATTTTTAATATGTGTCTTTTCATTATTTTCCCTGCTAGTATTGTTAGGTTTTAGTGGGCCTGATATATGGTTCCTTTTAGTCTTCTGGGTTTCCCTGTAATTTAAGCTAAACTTATCGTTGTATTGCTTAATTTTGGTTCTGTTCAGGTGGTTATTGTATTTCTGCTTCGTCTCGTTGTTAGCCTTAATCGTCCTTTTAATATTATTGGTATTTGTGTTTATATTGTTGTTGGTATTTTTGGTGTTATGTGGTTTGGTATTGGGACGTTTTGTATTCCTATTACATGTGTTATGCCTATCTTTGTCATTCATATCGTTAGTGTGGTTTCCATCGGTGTTGGGTGCGTCAGTAGTGTGCGTGTTTCTAACATTTGGGTTCCTTATAGATGGGTCTTTTTTATGGTTATTGGAATCGATGAATTTAATTTTATGGTTAAATCCTGCCTTATGTAGTGCGGTATTGTAGGTTTCCTTATGCTTATTAAAGATAGCTTGGTTAGAGGAGAGGCGTGATATCCTATTGCTTATACTATGTGCTAAGCCCCTCTTGAGGAATAGTGGGTGGTTGCTGGATGCGTTTATGTATTTTAGGTTAGTATTAGGCTTTATGTATGGTTCATGTAGTCCTGTGGCTAGGTTGCAATTGGCGTCTAGGTAGTTTATGGATGTGTGATCGTTTTCTATAGAAATGGCTAGTCCAAATCTATTGAAAAATTTATGCAAGTTTTTCTTGATGAGCTCTAGTTTCCTATTCGAGGGATTTTTAATTACAAATAGTGCATCGTCCCTGTATAATCCCCCTTCCAGGTCTGGGAATTCCTCCTGTATGTAGGAGAGCAGATAAATTCCTACTAAGTCACTTATCTGAGCTGAGTCCGGGGCTCCCATGGTGATATCGAAGGAGTTAGGGGAGTCTTTACGGACCCAGAGCTTGTTATCGAACCTTATAATAGATTTTCTAGCTTCGAGTATTACATTAATTTCTTTCTTAGTTAATTGTGAATTATTTTTGGCATATATTAGGGCACTATTTAATATTGTGGGGTTAATTGAGGAGTAGTAGTCTACTATATCTATCTGTATGAATTTGTATTTACTAGTATTTTGTATTTTGGAGAACCAGTTAAGGGCTTCATATGTGTTAGACCATAATTCAAGGGATAGTCTACTTTTTAGCGTAGGGATGTACTTATCAAGTATTAGTTTACTTAATTTGCATAGGTCTGATCTATTAGGGCATATTAAGGCTCTATTTACCTACCACCACTATCACACCACCACATATATTACACCCAATAATTACTTCTCCTACATTTCGCACACCACAAACTTCGAATATACCCTTCAACACTCTGAAGAGATCGGCCAAACCACTGGCTCGATCGAAACGTATGTAAGTGACTATGACATAATATACAAAATGACTCATTACATAACCTAAACCTCCACACTGACTCATTTCACAAGCTCCACATAATAAAACAACGGCTATCTAGTCCAACGAAAATGCTTTTTCTTGTATTTGTTGCTCCATTCTCCAAGTAAATACATAAACTACGGTTTAAGCAATAAATTACCTGCCTCTGGACGCCCTCTTCCCAAGACGGTACCCATACAGGTGACCCCCAGGAGTGCCTCCGGATTTAAACATCCCCTGGTTGCTTGGATGCTTCAGACTACCCCTGAAGGATCAAGGCAAATCTACCACTTACCTATATATATATATATATATATATATATATATATATATATATACAATGGGGAGAAATAAATATTTGTACATGCCAAAATGTTTTATTTATTTAAGCTCTAATGAAAATGATAATTCCTATTGGGTAAAAATGAATGGGAATGAGCTATTTGATTGGGTAATGGGGAGCTATGATGGTGTAGAGACAGCTGACTTTGTAGGCCACTATATTCTAAATATCCTTAGAAAAGAAATAAAAGGAATCAACATAGGTCTATATAGGGACAATGGCCTGGGAATGGTACACAATAAAAACAGATATGATATGGATACAATACGAAAAATATTATGCAAAATATTTAGCCAATTATGTCTAAGAACCACAATTAGTACTGACCTTAAAGAAGTAAATTTTCTAGATATTATCATGAACCATAGCACAGGTAAATTTAAACCCTACCACAAATCAAATGAGGAAGCCTTGTACATAAATGTAGGCTCCAACCACCCACCAGAAATCATTAAACAACTAGTTAATAACATTAGCAGACACGTCTCTAATTTTTCTACTGATAAAGACACTTTTAAAAAGGCCGCCTCATTCTATAATGTTGCATTAGAAAGGTTCAACTTCAAGAATAGCATAAACTATGTTGAACCAAATGCAGGATAGACCAATAAGATGCAGACAGAGGAAAATATCATGGTTTAACCCACCTTATAGCATAAATGTAGTCACTAGCATAGCTAGAGAATTCTTAAAATTAATAGACAATGACTGCCCACATTCATACAAAACCTCAAACACCATTAAAGTTAGCTATAGTTGTCTCGCCAATATATGGTCAATAATACTCAAACAATAAAAATAAACACACCAGGAATACCTCCAAAAGACACTGTCCTCTAAATAATAACCCTCTGGAAAAAGAACTTATATACAAGGTCAAAATCATGGATCCCAATGAAGTAACAAAGAAGTATATTGGAATGAATGACAGGAAACTCATTCAAGAAAAGATACATGCAACACCTGGCATCATTCAGGGACAAAAGTAAAAGACATATGACATCACTGTCCAATATGATATGGACATTGAAACACAGAAGAGTAAGCAACCTCCAAATAACACCATTGCTAAAACCAGAAAATACAGGGGTAGGGTACCAAATGTGAGCTCTGTATCCCTGAAAAGCTAAATATCATCCAGCCAACAAATATGATCTTAAATATTAGGGATGAAACCGATCATACACAAGCAATATTTTACACTCCAACATTTCAAAGAGGAACCACCACCTACTCTACAAACCCCACCAGGATAGTTTCTTTCCCTGAATGTGAACATTAAATATATACAACAAACAAACTCCACACATAGAAGATACGTGCCCTTTGACGAACTTCCTCAGCACACAAACATACAAACATCACATATACCCAGCATATAATAAAATATAATGTAATATATTATATAATATAATGCAAACAAATTCACCATTGAACACGGTCTTTTTCCCCCACAAAAGTCAAATCCAAGGGAGATAATCATCCAAAAGAGTAGTGTCCCTTGATTTCTTTATGAGACTCTTTTGTGAATTCCTGAGATCTTTCGTGTTTTCATCCAAAATGGAGATGAACATCATCCCTCCATGTGATTGGCTTGAAAAATTGATAAGATATTAAAATATTTTTCTCAACTTGAAACCAATGTTAGCCTTATACACATACGTATATATACACATACGTAAATATCAAACAATAAGAATGAGTGCTCAGTACTGCATTGGTGGATAAAATTTCTTTATTATATATATATATATATATATATATGAAATTTATTAATAAGGGTAGAAATTGATATTAATCAATTAAAACCAGTGGTCTAGCATATTAAAAAAAATCTGAAGAATAAAATTATATTACATACAAAAATAAGGGGAAGGACCAGCAAAAGTGGACTCCTATATGCTAGAAATAGATGCTGAATCATCTAACCACGAAAAAATATGTTCTCAGTAAAAGTTTAGCGACACAACAGACTGTAAAAGGGCAAGACAAATGAAAAAATACTAAATAAAAAAAAAACGATTAACCCACGTACCATGGTTTTACCTGTTAAAATTTACTTTTGCTGGTCATTCCCCTTATTTTTGTATGTAATATAATCTTAATCTTCGGATTTTTTTTAATATGCTAGACCACTGGTTTTAATTGATTAATATCAATTTCTACCCTTATTAATAAATTTCAAATAATTAAGTTCTCAAACCGGTAAATTAGCTGCAAAAATTTATTAACTGCAGAGTTATTTCCGGACTTAGCACACCAGATTGAAGACATTTGAAGGGATACACTGAATGTAATTTGTAGAATCTACACGTGCTCCCTTTCGGGTGGACGTCTTATGTCTAGTTCTGGAAATTATATTTTTAAATCGACAGACTACGCTGATGATCCTGCAGATATTTACTTATGTAAATTTTAACAGGTGAAACCATGGTACGTCGGTTAATCGTTTTTTTATTTCGTATTTTTTTATTTGTCTTGCCCTTTTACAGTCTGTTGTGTCGCTAATTTTTTACTGAGAACATTTTTTCGTGGTTAGATGATTCGGCATCTATTTCTAGCATAGAGGAGTCCACTTTTGCTGGTTATTCCTCTTATTTTTGTATGTTATATATATATATATATATATATATATATATCAGGTTACTAGCATAACAGCATCATAGGCAACTTTTACAAGGGCTTGATAGAGAGGTAATTACAGAGGTATCAAATTGCTGGTCCAAGCCATGAAAATCATGGAAAAAAGTTGTAGCTCAATTGATGTGAGAGAAAATTATTCTAGTCTTGTACCACGAAGAAGTACTACTGATGGTGAGATAACTGCTGGCTAAGTGTCAATTGCTGTCTCTTGCATTCGTTAACAAAGAGAAAACCTTCAATAGTGTCTCTTGCTTGGACACTGAGGAAGATAGGAGTAAATGAAGTACTTGTGAGAGCAATGCAGAACAAGGCAGAGGAGTTATCAGCAAGATAAGAATTAGTAACAAGCACTATGATGAATTTACAGTGCAGGTGGGCATCCACCAGGAATCAGTGATCATATCCACTTCTAATCTGCCATAGTTCTTCTGGCCATAACAGAGGAGTTTAAAGCTGTGTGCCTTTGGGAACTCCTATATTCTGATGAGCTTATTTTTATAACTGAATCTGTACTAGGATTAGAGAGGAAATTTCAGGCATGGAAGCAAAACCTGGAATCAAAGGGTCTCAAGGTTAACTTAGCAAACTTAGGAAGACAAGACCCTGCACCATCAGGGAAATGGCCTAACTTGATTTGTAGATATTCAGTTCAGTATACTCAGTATAAATTATGGACACATAAGTGGTGCAGCGGAATCACAGGAGATTAACAACAAAAGCAGACTTTGTATGTGGCAGATGCATTGGAGTAATAAGCTCTAAGAGCATATAAGAATAGATACTCGGAAATGTGCAGAAGGATTCCTAGAAGTAGTAGATAGTTTCTGTTATCTAGGTAACCTAATTAGCAATGGTGGAAAATGTTCTGAAAGTAGAGTAGCCAGAGAAAGAACAGGGTAGAAAAGTTTAGAGATCTATTACCTCTGTTGACAAGAAAACATTTCCCTTTCAGAGTGAAAGGCAGACTACAATGCTTGTGTAGGCACTGCAATGGTACATAGTAGTGAGACATGGGGCTCTGAATGTGAAAGACCTGCTAAGACTAGAAAGAAATGAAGCAAGCATGCTCCAGTGTATATGCAATATCAGTGTGCATGATCAAGTACAAGTATATTGAAAGAAAAGCTGGGCATAAGAAAAATCAGATGTAGTGTACAAGAAAGAAGACTGCATTAGTTTGGGCAAGTGATTCATATGATTAAGGATAGTTGTATAAAGAAGTGTTAATCACTCACATTAGATGAAACCTGTGAAAGAGAAAAACCTAGAAAGATGTGGAATGAGGTGGTGAAGGGTGATCTCTGGATGCTGGAACTCATGACAGTGATGAAAAGCAAAGTAAAGTTTCTAGATATTAACATGAACCATAGCATAAGTAAATTTAAACCCTGCCACAAATCAAATGAGGAAGCCTTGTACATAAATGTAGGCTCCAGCCACCCACCAAGTCTTATAAATAGATGAACCAGTAGACAGTTGAAGTCAAACTGTGAGGGTGTTAGTCTCATTGATTTGGCATTGGAGTATTGGATTATTGTGTGAACGGTTATGCATACAACTTTGTCCCTGCCAAGTCTATTACACTTTCTTCTTACTCTTCTTCCACCACCCAGACAATTGGGTCCTACACCTGAACCACTTTCTGCTGACACCTATTTCTCATTATTACCATCAATGACCTTACCACTGTTGTTGGTATCCTTGTCATACACTTTCTTCACTCACAATCTTTAACCCCACAACTCATCACTTTTGTCACTCACCTATCTATTGTTACTGTAAGCCATGAAAGCATAATCTGTTACTATTTATCATATCATATCACTATTGCTGTACTGTTAGTCACTACTCCATCTGTGCTCCTCCCAAACAGTATCCATTCTTCATTCATATCTACCCTCACCCCTGTTAATGATTCACTACATTCATGCCCTCTATATATTTAACCACCTTCACCAGATATTTTTATCCATCTCCCACTATCTTTCCACAATTTTGCAACCTTATACCCACCACCCTCCCTGATTTTTTTGTATCTACACTCTCTCTTATACATGAATCTTTTCTGTTTGGCTGCCAATTTTCAGTCTCTTCAATTTCTGTTTGAATTGATTTCATATTCGGTGTAATGATATAGTTTTATATGCTAATCAATGCTTTGAAATTCATTTTCACCATAAATCAATAGATAAAGAGTTAATAGCTTTTAAAGTTTGTAAATTTTGGGTAATTTTAGCCAATCATAAGCTACAGACACATTCATACCTGTTTCCATAGTAACAAGCCAAGCATGTCTGTGAGAAAGCATGTGTTCACAAATATATGCTATTCATTGAGGTGGTGGTGAGATATACTAAAAATAACAGCTAAATAGACCTTAAATCATGCACCCCAAATTTTTGGCTTTGGTTTTTGCATAATTGTATGAATTCCCATGTGTAGAATACAAATTTGCAAAAAATTTTCTGAAAATTCTAAAATATAAAAAATTCACGAGGCATTATATGGCATGCATAAAGCAGAATTCTGCCAGTATTTCATTCGTTTACAGTTGATATGTGCTGTTATGCACAAAATGACAGCTTCCAAATCCCATTTTCTGACTGGGTGAAAATGATCAAACTTTAAACTTCTATAACTTTTTTTTTTTTAATTTTCTGGAAAAAAATGAAATATCTCCTGAGATTCAGCTTGGAAAACTACATTAATGTATCAAATTTTAAATTTTCAAAAATTGGCAGCCAAACTGAAAAGATCCCAATACATTGCTTGGATATGTTACTATGACAGTATATTCTAGCATCTTGCCATCACTGTATTTACCGCTGTTTGAGCTACACTCAAGCCTCCATCATCTAAACTTATAAACTCTTTCCAAAAGAGTAAACCTGTTCCTGCTCCCTTATCATACTTTAACCCCTCAACACATTGCTAAAAATGATCACCCTATCTCTTCTCTCCCCTCTCAGTTAACAGAGGCCCTTCAGTCTTGCAAGTTATAAGGTAACCTCATTAGTGTAGGCACCATGAAAAAAGCATCCAGTACACTTTGTAAATTAGTTGGTACTTGGAAGGGCATTCACCTTAGAACCATGTCAGACTGGGACACTGGAGAAAATGCAGTCCTCTGACCACTGATCTATTGAATCCTGTTAAAACTTCCAGCCCATGCCTGCATGGAAAGTGAACATGAAAGGATGATGATGATGATGATTATATAAAGTCATCGTTTAACATTCATGTTCCATGTTAGCATGGGTTGGATGGTTTGACAACAGGTCTGAGGACTGCACCATGCTCCAAAGTCTATTTTGGCATGGTTTCTACAGCTAGATGCCCTTCTTAACACCAACCATTTTACAGCATGCATTTGGTGCTTTTTTCTGTCAGGTCATCATGCAATCTGCAAGACTACATTCCCTTTCAAATGAGTGGAGATACAGTAAAGAGGGAGGCAGCTTGATGCTACAGGATGAAGCATTCAAGTTATTGTGGAGTGAACTGACACCCCCGCATGTGATTGCCAGTGGACTGGATAAGTCTTATAAATAGACGAACCAGTAGACAGTTGAAGTCGAACTGTGTTTGTTTTAGTCTCATTGATTCGGCATTGGAGTATTGGATTGTTATTGTGTGAATGGTTATAAGATAACCAGCTCTTGTTACTTTGCTTATTATTATACAGTTATATTTGGTACTGTGATTATTGTTACACACACATATACATCATATATCGCCACTAATGATATAACAGTTGGAAACAAGAAGTGTTCAAGACTCACTCAAATTATTGTGAATTGTTTATTTTTTGCTTATGAGGACAAAAATTCATCTTGTCATTTACCATGGAAGAACTATTATCAACACAAGGTCTTACAGGTTCTCCTCAAGGAAATGAAAAATGCTACAAATGCATTTACACCAGATTTGTTGGCAAACTCCATAGACAAATTTAGATATAATCTGGATGAAGGCATCACATTTGCTGCTTATTATAGTCAATTTGAGGAAATATTCAAGAACAAATGTTCAGATGGGAAACTAGACCAGAAGACTAGACATTTGCTAATAAAATTAGCACTAGGAGAAAATGAAAAGTACATTAATTATATACTACCTCAAAAACCTGGAGAATTATGATTTGAAAACACAATCAGCACACTATCAAAAATTTTTAGTGAAAAAAGATTTTTGTTCAACACGAGGTGGTCCTGTTTATATTAAACCAGTAGACAGTTGAAGTCGAACTGTGAGGGTATTAGTCTCATTGATTTGGCATTGGAGTATTGACTGTCCGTTCAAAAAACTTAAATGTTTTGGATGTGGTTTCAAGGTTGCAAAAGTTCTCATTGTTGCACAAAAATAAGGAAAGAATTCAAAGATGATGCCTACACAAAACATAATAAAAATGTATACAGTGTATCTGAAAATGATAAGGATAACGAAATACATAAGAAGCTTGCAAACATAGAAATAAATGGAACAAATGTCAGATTACAGCTTGATACTGGGAGCAATATAACTATATTAAATGACAAAACATGGAGTATGTTAGCTAAACCAGTACTAAGTAAAACTACAAAAGTTGCGAGAGGTGTTTTGGGAAGAAAATTATTGTTTAGAGGTGAATTCAATTGCAATGTGACTTTCCAAGGTAGAACAATAAAAGCAAAGGCATATGTGCTAAATAATATCAATAACCTATTTGGAACAATTTGAATGCAGAAACCTGATCTCTAGGATTTACCCATTAAGCACTGTAGCAAAAATGTAATAGGTACAGGCACAAGTTCTAACACCGGCTTGGATAAATTGCAAAAAGAATTAATTAAAGAAAGCATTCCCAGACATTTTCAGATGAACTAGGTGCATATTTGAAAACAAAAGCATAATTTGAGATGAAAGAGAATGCAGTACCAATTTTTAAACCAAAAAGAAATGTCCCATACACAACATTAGAACAGATAAAGTGTTAGAGACTAGAAAAAATTGTAATTATCCAAATTGTGGAATATTCTCAATGGGCATCACCAACTGTACACTAAGAAAAAGAATAATAAAATCAGAGTGTGTGCTGATTTTTCCACTAGGTTCAATGAATGTCTTAAAATGTTCAACTATCCACTACCTACTCCAGATGACATATTTGCAAAATTAAATGGTGGCAAGATATTTTCTAAATTGGATCTCTCTGATGCACATCTACGAATTAAAGTAGACAATGAATGCTTTAAATACCTAACAATTAACACACATAAAGGGCTGTATAAATACAACAGGTTACTATTTGGCATAAAAGTCGCACCAGTGATCTTCCAACAGACTATGGACGCAATATTAGTGGACTGTGAACTCACAATTGCATATCTCAATGACATATTGATTAAGAGTGAATCAAGAAGTTTGCATGTACAACATATGAAAAAGGTATTTAAAAAACTAAGTGAATATGGGTTCAAACTGAGTGCAGATAAGTGTGATTTTTTTTTGTCTAAAATTAGATATTTGGGGCAAATCATAAATAGAAAGGGTTGGTGTCCAGATCCTACCAGGGTATCAGAAATCAGAAATATGCCCCCACCAAAGAATGTGGTGACATTACAAGTGTTTTTGAGTATGGTGAATTATTACCAAATTTACATCCCTAACATTCATAACTTGCATGCTAAAGAAAGGAATGAAATGGAATTGGATGCAAAAATGCCAAGAAACCTTAAAACAGTTAAAAGATATACTAAATTCCAAGCTATCTTTAGCACATTATGATCCAAAAAAGGAAGTTATAGTAGCTCCAGATGCCAGTGACTATGTCATTGGAGTGGTAATTTTGCATAAGTATGAAGATGGTAATACAAAACCCGTAGTACATGTATCACGTACACTATAGTCTGCTGAGAGGAATTATAGCTAGATTGAGAAAGAAGCTTTGGCAATGATTTAAGTTGTAAAAACGTTCCATAAATTCATCCATGGCAACAGGTTTTGTCTGTAAACTGACCATTGTCTCTTATTGACTATATTTGGCTCTAAGGAGGACATCCCAGCACATACTGCCAATAGCTTGCAAAGATGGGGAACCATTTTGTTGATCTACAATTTCAAAATGGAATACCTCTCCTCAAAAAAGTTAAGCCACACAGACACTTTATCTAGGTTAACATCTAAAAATATTGAATTGTTTGAAGAAAGTGTAACTACATTGTTAAGAGCTGAAACAGAGATAAAAAGCATTTTGTGTAATGTGATTAATGAATTTCCTTAGAGGAAATTAAGGCCAAAGTACCAAAAGATGACAAAACAACTAAAATGAAAGTCACTTTTAAAAAAAAAGTAAATACATGCTGGCCTGAAAATTTTAATTCAAACTCATATTCTGTATGCAACAACATTCTAATGTATGCACAGAGGATTGTAGTACCATTTACACTGTAAAAGAATTCTGAAAGATTTTCAGGTTGGACATCAAAGAATGTTGTGCATAAAAGCACTTATGAGAAGTTATGTGTATTGGCCGAAGATGGATAAAGATATCGAAAATCTTGTAAGATTTTACAGAGGCTGTGCTCAGACAACAAAATCACCTACTATAAGATACCAAAGTGGCCAAAGACTGAGACACCATGGTCCAGGCTTCACATTGACTTTGCAGGCCCACTATATGGAAACTATTATCTAATAGTAGTGGATAGCTATGCAAAATGGCCAGAAGTATGTAAATGTAGACATCCTACATCCTCTGCAATAATTGATTTCCTTCATAAGGTATTTGCTCAATATAATATACTGGATACCATTGTGTCCGATAAGGGAACAAACTTTACAGGATCTCAATTCAGAGATTTCTGCCAGATGTCCCAAATTGGTCATATAACCACGCCACCGTATCATCCACAGTCAAATGGTCAGGTGGAATGGTTCATGGGTATGTTCAAGAGGGTATTAAGAAAAGTGAACAAAGGAAGGATTGATGACCTGGCATTAATAAAATTTCTAAGTGTATATAGAGTTAACCCAAATGCACCGTCAGGTAGATCCCCAGCCAAACTAATGTTTGCGAGAAAGATTACATCCACATTCGACAAACTGCTGTCAAGCAGGGAAAAAAAGAACTTGGAATAACAATGACAAAAGCACTATGGTGAAAAAGTGCTTTTTGAAACATACAGATATAGGAAACAATCATGGGAGGATGGTATTATTTGTAAGAGAATTGGAAAAATTATCTATATGGTAAAAAAGGCAAAAGGACAAGGGTTCAATTTCAAGACATGCAAACCAGTTGAGAAAAAGATACACTATGTTTGAAGTGCCAAAAGCAGATAAAACTGACACACCTGTTTGGAGTAGTACTAGACATTTCCAGAGCTTTAATGGTTGACCTGAAGAGGAAAGAGTATTGAACTCCATTTGGACTTAATTCTTTTAAAAGGGAAGATGTGGGGTAGGAATAAAAAAATATAAATAAATAGATGTGTACACCCACACTCTCCTAGAAGTGTATAGTTTAAAAGATGAGATGTTGTGGAGTGAACTGACACCCCACACGTGACTGTCAGTGAACTGGATGAGTTTTATGAATAGATGAACCAGTAGACAGTTGAGATCAAACTGAGGGTACTAGTCTTGTTATTGATTCTGCATTAGAGTATTGGATTTTTATTGTGTGAACTGTTATAATAAGATAACCAATTCTCGTTACTTTGCTTATTCTCGTTACTTTGCTACTGTGATATATTGTTACACATGCATACATCATATATCATCACTGACTAACATAACACAACTGAAAAGAAGAAGCCAGAACTTGTAGAGGAGATTCAGAGCTGATCTCAAAACAGAAGAGAAGATAGAAGTCAAGGCATAACAGGAAAGATATATACATATATTTTCATTTTAAGACAAAATATTGTACAATCCATAGAAAAAAATCTTAATTGGTCTCCAAATGAAATTATAGTAGTTACTGATAGATGAATTTCTTATTAGGCTTTACTTTGATAACAACAATAATGCTGATGAGATTACCACCATTGTTATCATCATCATCATCATCATCATCATCATTTAAGTCTTTTAGAATAGTGTCAGAAATTATTCCCCAGATGTGCATATTTTAAGTATCAAAGATTGCAATTCTGCAAAAAAAAGTGGAGAAGGGATTTGTTTGCATCCCACATAATTTTTTTTTTGTTTTTTTAATTAAAAATGTTTGTTTTTTTCATTTTGGAAACCTTTCCAGTTTTATGTTTTAAATATCTGAGATTATGATTCTCCACAAATATCACTTTTTGAAATCTATATGCTAATGTTTGTTACATTAAATTTTAACATTTTTTCCAATTTACATGTGTACTATTACAAAATGGATGTTTCCCAAGTGTATACAAGGGAGCTTGAATATTAGGCAGCCAAATGGAAGGAATGACAACTGAATCAGAGAATAATAGGTCCAAAACACTGAGCCAAATGTCTGGATATGAACTTAAAGATAAAATGTATCTCATTCTATCAAGCAAAAAAGACTGACTAAGATCTTCCAAGCAGAGAAGAATTGGTTTGCAGTTCAGTCTCCAAAGCTAAGACACAGAAGATGAGTTATTTTTTAACCACCACTGCATCATTTCATTACATCACCTAGCTGTTTCAATACTGCACTAATTGAATTGTTTTAGGACAATCAACAATGTAAATTGAAAAGCTGAGTTATTTACAAGCAACGCTGATCTGTTTCATTAAATCACTACAGTTTTGTTATGACAACAACTACTGAGTTATGTCACTTAAACCATCACTGAAGCATGTCATTTCAAGGACTTTTGAGATCTCATTACACCCACAACTTATTTGTGTTATTACACCTATTGCCTAATTGTGTCATTACAACTACCTCTTAATTGTTTCAATGCACCCAGCTCTGAGCTTTGTCACTAGAATCACTGATCTGTGTCATTACAACTATGGCTTAGGTGCTTCACTGCAATGCCACTGGCTGACATAATAGTGAGCATTGAAATATCAATGCATCCACAACTGAGCTGCTTCATTACAACCAATGCACTTTCATGTTACACTGTTCTATTAATTGGGTGTTGGCGTTAGGAAGGGCATCCTGGATTTGGAAGGGCATCCAGCTGTAGAAACTTTGCCAAATTAGATTGGAGCCTGGTGTTGCCATCCGGTTTCACCAGTCCTCAGTCAAATCGTCCAACCCATGCTAGCATGGAAAGCGGACATTAAACGATGATGATGATGATGATGATGATGATCTATTTTTTTATATAAATGCTTAAGTTATTAATTTAACTGTTTCTCTTCCATGTTTAAATATTTTATGAATGCTGGTCGTTTTTAAAAATTAAGGACTTGTTGGATAATGTCGTGATATATATACAGAAAAATGAGATACTATATATATATCACATAAATTATGATAATATCCAGAAAGATCAAATAATATATGTATTACATAGAAAAGAAGAAAATTGCGTAGAGGGTAGTGTTTCCACAAGTAGTAACAACAATGGTGAATGGTAGAAGTGATGACAAACAATGACAGCAACAATGTATCAGTGAGCAATGAATTTAACACCTCAGCAACTTGTCGGTCTCTTATTTGTGGTACTTCCATGCAAGCGGGACAAGAATGTTGAGTGCTTTGTCTAATAACACAAAACAATGTATATCAGTAAAAGTAGTCAATGTTTTGTATCTATGGGTATTATCATTGCTATTACCACTGTCTCTCCACCTGCTACTACTATGACTTTTGCTTCTCTGAACATATTTATCTTGCTAACTTGATTGAGATACTGCACTATATACTTTACCCAATCCTACTGCCTCCAAACTGCAAACCTCTAAAATCCACTTTTGGCCCATGTTTTTAATTCAGACATTAACATAAGATGTTCAAACTGTAAAGTAACTACTTCAGTCTCATCATTCTGTGATAGTCATAGAAATTTTCCTTTTTCTCCAAAATTAAAAAAAAAAAGAAAACACCAAATGAATGAATGGAACAAGAAACAAACAAAAATTCTTACTTGAGAACATCTACAGAGGCTTCGTGGGTCAAGATAGGAGAAGATGAAGAGACTAAGGACACGAGGTAAAACACGAGTAAAGTCCTCTTGACAAACAGGTAGATGTTCATCGATACACTGTTTAACAAACTGAAGTCGCTTGGGGCTGCATCCTTTCACCATTGATAAAAGCATAAAAGATCGTTGCTCGTCTGACCATTTTTCAAACTAGAATAAAAAGTTAGAAATTTAAATTTAGAGATAATTACATAAGAAATTGTCTAATAAATTTATATGATGTATATGATTTATCAAAGCCAATAGATAGATCATTAGGGTACCAGCTGATTAGTTAGAGAGTTGTAAATAGATTGTATACTATTAGCAGTATCTCTGGCAAAGACATTTAAATCTAGTGTATTCAGTTTCTGACCCTTAATGAGCATTGCCAACATACTAAGATTCAATTTTGTGCTAAAACTATACACACAACACACATATAAAATATAATAACAAAAGCATAAAAAGTAATTTTCACTTCATAATTTTTTCCTCTATCTGACAAACTGCTACTCTTATAAAACAATCACATTACCACTAGTGGAATATATAAACACTATCTGGTTATCTAACACTATAATATATATGTTACAATCAGAACAGTACAGTGAATTGCTGGCAGGTGCTTTTAAAGAAACAATAAATAACAATACAAACCAGCATTCCAAGTTAATTGAATAGGGAAGCATCTGAGTTAAGTGAAGGAAACTTATATATCAACCCAATCAGAGGGCTTCTACACTGGGTGAAAGAAGAGACCTTCTGAAGTAAACCAACAAAAGAACCTCTACTATATGTGGGAGTTTCCATGTAGTTATTTTGCCCAATTGATATAGTAATCAAATCTATGTTAACAAACTCTTAAAGGAACTACATATGTTAAATCTGAAGGCAAAAGCTACCATTCACCACAATAAAATATGGTTGTTCATGTTTTGAAAAGCTAATCAAATGCTTGCGTCTTTTGATAAGCTATCTCCTTTGGCTAAGTGTTGAACAGAGTGCTGCAACAGCAATAACTACATTCGCATATGACACAATTATTCAACAATCAAGCTAATGAGCCAATGATGGTATGTGTGCTAAAAATAGCACCAAAATTATACTCTAGCTCCAGGTGCATTATATTTCTGTGGAAGATGGGATGATCACTTGGAATACTTGTAAGTCAGCTCAATCAGGCTGACTTGGGGATAAACAACAATCATACCATGCATCCCCATGCATCATCACCGTTTTTACATACAGTTTTATATGTTGGCATGAGTTTGATGTGCTTACAAGTATTGAGTCAGTTCATATTCAGAGTTGTTGCTCTCCGGAAAGGGTTATAGTCATGTCTCACTTGTACATTTCATTTTTGGCACATTTTCCATTGCCAACCCATTTACAGAGTGTACTGGTAGTATTTATTCTGGAATTCACACAAAGAGATTGTTATATCCTAAGCAAGAAAGAAGAGTTCTCAGCATTTTACAGAATATACTGGATGCATTTTATTGTGATACCAGCTTTAGAGAAATTATCTTGACCTCAGCAACACCGAAGTCACATTTGTTTGTTAACTAGCACCATAGAGTTATCTTATCCTTGACAGGCAGAAGATAGAGTAATGAAAGAGAACTATAACGGTAGGAGTGAAAGAGTAAGAATAAAAAAAAAGAGAGCTTAATAAGCAGCTACATAATGATCAGATTAATAGTAAGGAGATTCAACAGAGATAGCATAATTGATATGATAGAAGAGAGAAAGAAAAGGGAGACAGGATAATAGAAAAGTAATGAAAGTGAAAGAGTAATGGGAGAGTGCTGAGGAAGAGTGTGAAGGGAGATAAATATATATATATATATATATATATATATAAAGTGACAGATAGCAATGATGATGGGTGATAGTAAAAGAGTAGGAGTGATGAATAGTGGGACATCACTAATACATAAAAGGTGAGGGAATAATGGGGAAGACAGACAGTAATGGCTAGCAATAAAAATGAGGGAAAGGTAAAGTGGAGAGTGAATATGGACTGAGATACATACAAGAGTAGGGGTGCATTAATTGGAAGTGAGAGTGATAAATAAGAATTACAAAGAGGAGAAAGAATATTTAAAAGTTTTAATATGAACAAAATGGTCAGGAAGGAGCCAAATATAAAATTATACATCTCAATCTCTATCACCATAAATCTTTATGATCATTTTTCCCTACATGGGTTTGGTGAGTCCTCTTCAGCACAGCACTTCACAACTAATCACAGTCCTTTGTCATCTCCTCCATGTGGTTCAGCATCTTAAGATTAGTTTTCATCATGTAGTCCCATGTCTTCTTTAGTCCCTCTCTTTCACAGTTTCTGTCCACTTTAATTGGACAGCACTTCTGGTAATTAGCATCCTCTGTATACATAACATGACTATACCAGCAATCTTTTCTCTCACACATTACATCAGATTCCTCTGATATCCAGTTATCCTCCCAGCTTATCTGTGCTCCATCATTCATGTGCATTAACTTTACACATTCAGTAGAACATCTTCACTTCATTTCTTTCCAACCTTCACAAATTCTCTGCATCCAAAGCCTACTTTTCACTACTGTGCAGCAGTGTACTTTATACATAAACATTTCACAGTTTACTCTTAACTCTGAGAGAGAAACTCTTTACTGCTAGCAGTGGTAAAATTCCCTGAACTTTTTTTTTTGTCATGTTCTTACTCTGGCATTTATACTTCTAGATAATTAGCACCTTTATTGTTAATTAGTTGACTTAAATAAATTTCTTCAGTATTAAGATTATATTTATACAACACAGATTCCACATAATCACAAACATTGGCACTATGCATACAGTGCCCATAACACACCAATTTTTACATTGTGCACATATAAAACGCTATTACAACAATAGGTTGAAGTATGAGAGGTGAATAAATTTATTTAACCACTTGACATCCATAGGATTACAACTGTTTTGCAGCCTCCTTCATGTAATAATTTCAGTGTCAGATAAATTATATTTACAGAAATATGCATGCTATGCATTATACAATACAACTATATATTCACAAATCTATGCAGATAAAGAAGCTAGCTTATCAGATTACTAGAACATCACGATTATACCAATGATTCAACGTGATGTAATCATGATGTTCTGGTGATCTGATGAGCTAGCTTTCGTTATTTGCATTGACATGTGAATATACAATAGTATTGCATAATTCATTGCAAAAATGTAAATATAATTTATTCTACATTGAAATTATAGCTACAGGAAGAAGGTTGTGAAAAGGCTGTAATCTAACTGAAGTCAAGTGTTTAAGTAAATATATTCTGTTCTCATATCTCCTGACACTTTATGGTTTACAAACTCCTCATGAAATGATTTCATTGATTTGATCTAGATTTAAGTTGCATGGACATTCTGCATTATACTCCTCTGTAATGGATTACTGTGTGGTCTGTTAGCCAAGTCCATTAGAGATGCATTTTGTGATAACCGTATGATTCTCATATCTTATACTAAAATTTTATGTACACACATACACACACACACACAGATATATATATATATATATATATATATATATATATATATATATATATATATAATAATATTAGGGACAAAATCCAAAATTACAGGTAAAAACTCAATTAAAATCAATTTATAAAAAATTAAAATTAAATTGAGCTTTATAGATAAAATATATATAAAATATATAGTTTTAGGGAAAATAACCAAGTTTCAAGAACTCATCGATGAAAATCCACTATCACATATAGAAAAATTAACAATTAAAAGCACAATAAATGAGTATAATATAAAGTAAAGTAAATATCATAAGATAAATATAATATAATCATATGGTTATCACAAAATGCATCTCTAATGGACTTGGCTAACAGACCACACAGTAATCCATTACAGAAGAGTATATTATATTATATTTATCTTATGATATTTACTTTACTTTATATTATACTCATTTATTGTGCTTTTAATTGTTAATTTTTCTATATGTGATAGTGGATTTTCATCAATGAGTTCTTGAAACTTGGTTATTTTCCCTAAAACTATATATATATATATATATATATATATATAGAGAGAGAGAGAGAGAGAGAGAGAGAGAGAAAGAGAGAGAGAGAGAAAGAGAGAGAGAGAAAGAGAGAGAGAGAAAGAGAGAGAGACATGTATAAATACACATGTATATATTATCTACCACCTACCATATATATTAAAAAAAAAATACATGTTTACTATGGCCTTCAAGTAACGCATGCGCAATGACCTCCTTCATGCTGAGTACTGCTAAGAGAGAAGTTTTCATGTTTAGGATACAATTTGTGTGCATGCAAGAAAGCAACATGATTTTTTAACTTATACTTCGCAAAACATATATTCAAATGTGCTTGCAACTTCATTTGTTACTTGTGTGTGATATAAGTCATTTCTCATTACTTTTTTCTTACATATTATTAGTGTGTTTCTTCCTGCTTATTTAATATTCTACCTTTAACCCTGTTTCTGTTGTTGATGTTTTGTGTTGAAATTTTGCTTATGAGTGGTTGGCGTTAGGAAGGGCATCCAGCTGTAGAAACTCTGCCAAATCAGACTGGAGCCTGGTGTTGCCATCCGGTTTCACCAGTCCTCAGTCAAATCGTCCAACCCATGCTAGCATGGAAAGCGGACGTTAAACGATGATGATGATTGCAGTTTATGTTAGTCTTTGAACCTACATTAAAAAGAATCATTGCAGCTTATGTTTCACTGTCTTCTTTTCATATGATACTTTTCATTTATTCATCATTGTTTTTGATGTTGAATGCATGTTCTGTTAAAAATTGCTTTGCAATATTTCATTTGCTTTAAATTATACATTCTCAACTATTTTCCTGCATTGCTTGTATTCATTTTCTTTTCAACAGAAGAAATATTAAGATTACATTGGTATTATATATCTATATGTCGACTTGCTTTCCATATAATGTAAATGAATGTTATATAAAAAAAAGAAAAGTATTATATAAAAAAACAATACACTCCTTTCATTCAATTTGCATCAAAAATGTGAATATAACTATGTATGTGTATGTATGTATATATACATGTATACGTGTATATATATATACATATATATATATATATATATATATATATATATATATATATATATATATATATATATATATGATTATATGTATTTATTTTCTCTTAGTTAACAATTAACTCCGACAAAACAAATTGGTTAATAGATACCAGTGTAGCAAAGATCACAAAATGAGTGTGGTGTAACTCCTGTTTACGAGGTAGAAACTCCCTGTTAGTTTGGGGTATTTGAGTAAATATAAAATTTAATAAATGGAGTAATACGCATATATTAAATGAATTCTTTCATTTCTGACATATGTTTTGAAGATTACAAATGGTTTCTTCTAAAGGAATAAATGATGTTCATAAAGAGGTAATCTTCTCTTCAGGGAAATACATAAGATCCAACTTAACCGTGAGACATTTTAACCGAATGTGATAACTGTGGGTAGAGAAGATTGCTACATATCTTATTTGAAAACACCGTTGGAAGTTGCAACGCTACGAGACAGTACGTTGGACAAGGAGGGAAGAAAAGAAGGAAAAGAAGAAAATTAGAATTTAGAATGGGAAGTCAATAAAATGATTTAAAACCTGATTAAAAATGGGAGAAGAGTGTTTTATGTATAATGGGACCGCAAAGGGGAATTAATCTTGTATTTATACATGCAGTGTTGACATAAATGCATATAAATATATATATATATATATATATATATATGCACATGTTCATATACATACATACATACACATACGTATATGTGTACGCACATACACACGATAGACGTGTGGTAATAAAGATTAAGGCAATGTTATATATATAGGAAAATGATGCTTGTATGAACTAGTATGATATTAAGTGTATGATGATATATAAAGGTGATGAATGGTCTATTGATCTAAAGAGAGAGATAGTGTTGTTAAATGAAATGGAAATCAGAGGGGGAAAAATAAGGGATTAATGGAGTAAAAATTACTTGTTTAAACTAAGTTAATATTATTACCAAAGTTTACTTCGATATTCATGCTCATGTATCGCTTGAAGTATGTGAATAACTAATGGATAAATAGGTGAGTTGTCTCAGTTATATAAATTTGTAGGGGTTATTCATATGAAGAAAATATGTAGTGAAACTAACACCTCGATCGCCATTATATACAAAGAAGCCATCTTCTCTCGCTGTTATAAATATAATCAAGTTCGGGCATAGTAGAGAACAGCCTACTGTATTCCTCACGTGACTGATTATTATTTGAAGCGACAACTGCTTCGTACCGTTCCCGCCAGAACGCAAACTGACCAATCACAGCCCTTAATAAGGTCACGTGATAGTGTTTTTCTAATGCCTCTCTGGAGCCCCTATTTTGCTTTAAATAGACTAAATTATACCCGGCAAATTCGACTCGGCTCAGATCTCTTAGAGACCTGTTCCGTGTACCACACAGAGCAGCAGCAGCAGCCAGTAACAACAATCACAGCTTCGTACAACTATGACTACCAGCAGCAACACAACTCTACGACTACTACCAGCATCGCCGCCAGTCAACACGACACTACGACTACCAGCATCGCCAACATCGTCAACATGATTTCTACGTACACTAGCTAACCAAACTACCGCAGAACTTCTAACTCTGTTTGTGCGATTCACCTTCGCCACGATAGACAACAGACAAGAACCTAGCCTGCGACGAACGTCTGTACTCAAGAACCCGGCTCGGCATGGAAGCCCTAACATCACGACGAGTGATCGCTCTGGCCCACACGCCTCAACTTCTTACATACAGACTGTTACTATTGTGTACTCTAAGAACTGGCAAATTCTTATATGTGTTACTGACTCTTTTTCTATCTGCTGTATCTCACGCATACACATACTTGTATTACTTACACACACTCTTTTCTTTACACGACGGCCTGTCTTTTATTGTTTTATTATGTCGCATTCACACTCACACACAGACATACATTTTAATGCTACAATAAATATTACTGTTATTCATCTTCTATCGGTTGTGTTCTATCGTTTTCCTTACTGGCCATTTACGAATTCACTATGTTATCGAAGTATAACATATGTATATCACTTGATATATATTTTTGTGTTTGACCGTGTGACGTGTTTTAAATAAAAGGAGCCCTATTTTTCCATTCGTCACCATTTCTCCTTTTGGGTTCGCACGGTCGTTCTTACAAACTGGTGACCCCGACGTGATTTGATTCACACAGCCCTTCTGAGCTGTACACCCGACGTGATTCGATTCATACAGCCCTTCTGATCTGTACAGCCAACGTGATTCTGTCCACACAGATTCACTTAAAAATGGTGACTAAATGCCAGTAATAGACCAACCGTTCTTTCAGTTTTTTCACTACAAATTATTTTTTATTTTCGTCTGTTTGTCTTCGACAAACCGACTGGTGCGAGGCTGGTGTAGTGAAACTAACACCTCGATCACTATTATAAACAAAGAAGCCATCTTCTCTCGCTGTTATAAATATAATCAAGTTCGGGCGTAGTAGAGAACAGCCTACTGTATTCCTCACGTGACTGATTATTATTTGAAGCGGCAACTGCTTCGTACCGTTCCCGCCAGAACGCAAACTGACCAATCACAGCCCTTAATAAGGTCACGTGATAGTGTTTTTCTAATGCCTCTCTGGAGCCCCTATTTTGCTTTAAATAGACTAAATTATACCCGGTAAATTCGTCTCGGTTCAGGTCTCTTAGAGACCTGTTCCGTGTACCACACAGAGCAGCAGCAGCAGCCAGCGACAACAATCACAGCTTCGTACAACTACGACTACCAGCAGCAACACGACTCTACGACTACTACCAGCATCGCTGCCAGTCAACACGACACTACGACTACCAGCATCGCCAACATCGTCAACATGATTTCTACGTACACCAGCTAACCAAACTACCGCAGAACTTCCAACTCTGTTTGTGCGATTCACCTTCGCCACGATAGACAACAGACAAGAACCTAGCCTGCGACGAACGTCTGTACTCAAGAACCCGGCTCGGCATGGAAGCCCTAACATCACGACGAGTGATCGCTCTGCCCCACACGCCTCAACTTCTTACATACAGACTGTTACTATTGTGTACTCTAAGAACTGGCAAATTCTTATATGTGTTACTGACTCTTTTTCTATCTGCTGTATCTCACGCATACACATACTTGTATTACTTACACACACTCTTTTCTTTACACGACGGCCTGTCGTTTATTATGTTTTATTATGTCGCATTCACACTCACACACAGACATACATTTTAATGCTACAATAAATATTACTGTTATTCATCTTCTATCGGTTGTGTTCTATCGTCTTCCTTACTGGCCATTTACGAATTCACTATGTTATCGAAGTATAACATATTTATATATCATTTGATATAATTTTGTGTTCGACCGTGTGACACGTTTTAATAAAAGGAGCCCTGTTTTTCCATTCGTCACCATTTCTCTTTTTGGGTTCGCACGGTCGTTCTTACAAATACATGAGCTTGCCAATGTTTACATCTGTATGCTCTTTCAATAAACGTATTTACCAGTTTATTCTTCGAGAATAATATATATATATATATGCACATATATATATATATGTATATATATATATATATATATATATATATATATATATATATATATATATGTGTATATATGCACATATATATATGCATATATATATATATATGTGCACATATATATATATATATATATATGTTCATATAATGATATCTATATAAAAATTTCCATTAAATGAATTATATTTAAAGATTTATTTAGTCTCCCAGTAATTTTTTTATTTAATATTTACGCTAAATGTATAACCTCATTTTTATTCAGAAACAAATTCTGTCTAAGGGAGACAACCCTAATAATATTATTAATTTTAATTGTTATTTCTTAAAAATTGAGAATACTTATTCATTTATATTTAGGAAACATACAATTAGAACAAGCAAGTTATACAAATTCCGTCTAATGGAAACAACCTCAATAATATTAATTTCAATTGCCATTTTTTAAAAATTACTTAAAAATTTAGAATACTTATTCATTTATAATTAGCAAACATGCAATTATAACAATCAAGTAATACAAATTATTGATCACAGGTAATAAATTAAATTCTAAACTAATGGTAACTTATATTATATTTATCTCTAGAAACTTTAGTAAATAAATATAAATATATAATTAGATTATGGAAAACAAAACAAACAACATAAAGAACGACCCTTCATCAGTTGTTGGCTGTTTTTCTAGTTTTGTATTTCAAGCATTTAACAACAATGTATGCTTTCGATAAAACACTTGCTCCTACAAAGCAAATTAAATAAAATTTGGGATTTTGCGGAGAGTCAAAATTAGTAACACAAACAGGACAGTGAAAACAAACAAGAAGGACTGCTAAACCTAAATTAGTTGCAGTGGTGAATGCGTAAATCAAGCTAGGATAGGAGACAAACGAACACATCCTCCTTGTTCCACCTACAACAGAGAAAAAGAAAGAAAGATGGCCGATGGTAATGTGAGAGCCACGTGAGCAAGGGAGGAGGGGTGAGGGAGAGACAGTGACAGAGTAATAGGATAGAGTAGTTGGAGAAGAGGAGGTAAAAGAATAGGAGAGAGATAAAGAGAAAAAAACGAAAGAGAAAAAGAGAAAAAAACGAAAGAGAAAAAGAGAAAAAAACGAAAGAGGAAAAGATCGGATAGAGAGCGCATCGGAATTATTAAGATAAAACTTACTTGGAAGATGCGTGGCATTCAATCATATAATAATATAAATAATATATATATGCATATATACATACGTATATGTACATACTTACATCTATACGTGTATATATATGCATATGTGGGCACAGGACGTCACAAAATGTGTACAACAAAAAAGTACGAAGCACAAGTACATAGAACATGAACTATTCTTTCGAACAACGAAAGACACAAATGGGAAACAAAACAAACAACATAAAGAACGACCCCGTGGAGCTTGAAGCAGTCCAACGACTCAACACTAAAAAGATTGAAACAGTGTAGTGGATGAGCTATAGGGATAGGCTGAGAAAACTACAGCTTTAATCCTTGGAGCGGAGACATGACAGATACACAATAATATACATACGGAAAATCCTAGAAGGTACCATCCACTCCATCTAAATTCAGGACCAGGTATTGCAATAGTCTAGGGTTCAAAGGCCCACCGCTTTTCAATGCCCTGCCACAAAAATTAAGAAATTTGCATAAGGTGGAATTAGACATCCTCCTCTCCACAACGCCAGATGAACCAACAGCCCGACATAAGGTACAGACGTGGGTAATGGAATCAAACTCAGTTATATATCAAATGTACAAACAGCTGGGGAACATGCACATACAGTAAGTCAGAAAGACCATGGCTGAAATGAGTAAAAGAGTATATACAGTGGGGGGGGGGGGAATAAATATTCATATATGTTAAAATACTTTATTTAATTTCTAATGAACATAAATGGGATAGACCAATACTATATTTGCATACACATGTATCAACTAAGAATTTGCAAAAGAAACTAATAAATTATAGTAACTACTGAATTTATATACAATTATAAATATTTAGGGGTGAAAAAAGTATTCGTACAGAATAAATTTATGACTTTCTATGCCACAAAATACTGTTAAAATAATTTTTGTTTTTTACTAGAACTTTCTCGTTTGTTCCAATAATCTTATCAGTAGTCATTTTTAAGTATCAAAATGCTAGCTTCTTCATTCAGCACTGAGACAACATAAAGTAGTGTCGTAATAATGGCGAAAAGTAAGGAACTCACAAATTCAGTGAAAAACTTAATTATTGAACAGTGAATAGCAGGTAAAAGTTACAGGAAAATATCAGAGACCCTTTGTATTCCATTTTCTACCATATCTTCATTTATTCAAAGATATAAAAAATCAGGAACTATAGAAAACAGGATAAGATCCGGTGCACCACGCAAGATTTCCCCTAGATCTTTAAGAAAAATGAAGCGAAGAATCGAAAAAAACGCAATGATCACCGGAAAGGAGTTGCAAGAAGATTTGTTAGCTTCAGGAACTACACTATGAACAATCAGCAATGAATTTCATAGGAATGAACTGAAGTCACGCTCTCCTAGAAAAACCCTACTGTTGACTAAAAGGCATAGAGATGCCCGTTTAAAATTTGTTTATGAACATAAAGATAAAGCTGATACATTCTGGGAAAATGTTCTATGGACAGATGAGTCGAAAATTGAATTGCTTGGATGAAATTCACGTAGCCATGTTTGGAGGAAAGATGGTACTGCCTATTTGCTGAGAAACAATTCCTACCGAAAAGTTTGGAGGTGGCAACTTCATGGTGTGGGGGTGTTTCTCTGCAAATGGCACTGGCAATTTACTTGTGATAGATGGTAGAATGAATGCAGAGATGTACCAAAATATTTTAAACAATAATTCATGGGACTCTGTAGAAAAGCTCCAGCTTTGTGAAGGGTGGGTTTTACAACAGGATAACGACCCTAAGCACATGGTGAAGTCTACCAAAAAATGGATTGTCAATCACAATATAAAATTATTAGAATGGCCAAGCCAGTCACCTGACTTGAACTCCATTGAAAATTTGTGGCGCTATTTGAAAATTAAAATTCGTTCAAGAGCCCCAAAATGCATTCCAGATTTGAAGAAAATTTGTCAAGAAGAATGGGAAAAAATTCCTGTAGAAACATGCAAGTCATTGATTAAGAACTACAAGAAGAGATTGGTTGAAGTGGAACTGAATAATGGTTATGCTACGAAGTATTAAATCAGAATTATCAGTTATTTATATTCTGTACAAATACTTTTTTCACTCCTAAATATTTATAATTGTATATAAATTTATTAGTTTCTTTTGTATATTCTCAGTTTATGCATGTGTATGCAAATATAGTATTGGTATATCCCATTTATGTTCATTTTTAGAAATTAAATAAATAAAGCATTTTGGCATATACAAATATTTATTTCCCCCCATTGTATATATATATATATATATATATATATATATATATATATATATATATATATATATATATATATATATGCATATAGATATTTGTATATAAATATATTCATAAATATATATATAAGGGTAAGTTGATAAATAAACTAACAAATAATGCTCTAAGATGTACACATTTTCCAAGACACATTTCGCTGGTTTAAATAAATTGCAATATGACTGGGTATTATAGTACGTTATAGTATAATATTAGGTCTTAAGGCAGGCCATATCAATGTATAATTTACCAATAGCAGTTGTGGTTTTTGCAAAAGCTTCTAGAGATAATATAGTATAGATTTCCATTGTAATAGAGGATTGTTTATAATTTATTAATGATATTATTAATATCATTAATAATATTATGAGGGGTTGTCTCCCCTTAACGGACCTTTATTCAAGGAGGAATTTATTTAACGAGTTATTTAAGGACAAATTTGAATATGGACTGGACTTAGAAACGATGTTTTGGTATTTACCTTTTGTTCTTAAATTTTTTTTCCCTGAAGACATGTAAGTCAATTTATATGTTTGACTTAAATTTGACAGTCAAATATAGCCTTATACAGAAATGTTGACATAGAAATAAATTTCAATAATAATGGATATTAGCGTCAAAACTGTCTTTTAAATTTAAAACTTTGGATATATAACCAAGGAGAACAATCCTTAAGGTGTCTATTTTAGATTTTTTGCGGTGAAATCTCTTGCTATATTGGTAACGAGTACATGTTTTTCTATGAACATATATATATATATATATATATATATATATATATATATATATATATATATATATATATATATATATATATATATATATATTAGAAATACAATATTTCTAAATCTCTCAGAGAGATTTAAGCAGTAGTGGAGCGATAAAGTTGTAGTGTATTGTCAACTTAATGTGACAATCCCAAGAAGGGAACACACTACTGCCGTTTAGCCCTAGGAAGCTGGACCACTTCCTGTCGGCCTTGACACAATTACTGTGTCCTTAAGTTTGCGAGGGGAAGACAAGCTCCTCCACCCAGCCTAGCCAGCATTCAGGGACATGTTTCTGAGTCTTTGCTCGTCATCAGCCTGAAGTAGCTTGCTAATTCTCTTTATTACGATAATAATATCTTACATAGATTGGACAATACAGGACACTACAAACATTTAAGAATTGTCATTTAGTGAGTCTTTTTAGCTTTTTTTGAAAAAATATACGTTTAAAAATATATATATTTAAAAGTTTTTCTACAAAACTTGGAATATTACCAATGGTTTACACCTAATTCCAGGGTACACCAGTCTACACCTTTGTATTTTTTCAGGAAAGTTTTAAGTAGGGCCGCTCACTCGCAACTTCCTTCCTACTTCCTTCCATCTTTCCTCATATACTCTTCTAGACAGGTGTCTTCTCTCCAGCCCTATCTTGCTTTTCAGGTGGTACCTGAAATAGTATAGCATTCCAGGGCCGGAGATGAAGGTTCTTGTCTTCATACCTTGCATTCGAGTTCTCCATGCACACTCTTTCATAACTGCGACTGTACATAGGAAACAAGCCTCACCTTCCTTAGGTAGTCCGGCGGGCGGTGCATTCTTAATCACAGACTCAGCCGATAGCTGTACTCTTCCTAGGTGCGACAGCACGTGTTCGACGTAAATTGTCATCTCCGAAAGATGGGTGCACTGAACAAGAGCGTGCAGGATGGTTTCCTTCTCCTGCCCGCATCTTGGACATTCGGGTGGCACTGAAATCCCGTGCCTGGACAATTTCTCGTGGACAGGTAAAGCATTCCTGAAACACTGCCAATTCAGGGATCTTTGGTAATTATCCAAATACCCCGCCCTGAAAGTGTTCCGAAACAGGTTGGATAGCTGGTTCTCATCGAGCCCCAGTGTCTCTCCTAGCACGTCGTCACTTTTAAACTCTACCAACCCTTTGTAAAACGCAGAGGTGGTATTCCCGCTGCCGGCCTTACCCGCCTTGTGGATTAGCTCAAGTGCCTGCCGGCATTCCTTTTGCCATTCAGTCGATTTCTGTCTTTTAATTAAACCGGGTTTAAATCCCTCTAGAGAGGCTGGTCGTGGAAAGAATTCCTCGGCGAGCAAATTCCACACCTGACCACCATCCAGGTAAGACCAGAGATGCCTTAGTCTCAGTGCATATTTGCACATCAACAACCACGGCATCCCTAGGCCACCCTTTAACGGTTCCTGACAGCACACGGAGCGCCTCACAAGCGGCTTTCCCCTCCACAAAAAGCGGAAGAGAATCCGAACCAGCTTGTTTAGCCACAAATCAGGGCAGGGGACGACGGTGAGGCGGTAGGTGATAACTGACGCAATAAACGTCTGCACCACCTCCGCCCTTCCTTTCAGGGACAGCGCCCTTCCAGACCAAGTCCGGGATAGCGCTTCTACCCTGTTCGTCACCTCGCTCCAATTTTTCTCCGTCTGGGAGTCCGGACCAAACCAAACTCCGAGCAACTTAACAGGGCCATCCGTCCAGTGTCCAACAACACTGGACGTTATCGGCTTGCTGCTCCAGGTGCCGAGCCGCAAACCTACAGACTTGTCCATGTTAACTTTTGCCCCTGCCACCGTCTCGTATCTTCTGATTGCCTCTGCTACGCGAGGTAGCTGAGTCATCTTGGATACGGTGATGGTGACGTCATCCGCATACGCCGAAACACCTTTACCACATCCGATTTCATTAGTGGTGCTTCCCAACTTCTCCAACCTCCGCAGCAATGGCTCGAGAGACAGAACATACAGAAGCGGAGACAGGGGGCACCCTTGACGGACTGAACGCCTGATCTCAAACGGCTCCGACAGGTAACCGTTCACCTGAACCGTGGATTTGATGCCACCATAAATGGCCTTGATCCAACCGCGGAAATCCGGGCCTAGCCCAGCCGCCTCAAGGACTGCCGCCAGGTACCGATGATCAACCCTATCGAAGGCCTTACTTTGGTCTAAATGGACCAATGCCCCACCTTTACCGGAAACTTTCCCCACCCTGTCTAAGGTGTAGCGTAAGAGATGAAGATTGTCCTGGATCGACCTGCCAGGAATGGCACATGTTTGCGCCCTCCCGACAAGCTTATCCGCGACAGCCGTCAACCTTTTTGCTAGCACCTTGGCCAAAATCTTTAACTCTACATTCAGTAGAGTTATGGGCCTGAAATTACTGATATGGTCCCCCTTGCTCGGGTCTTTTCTGACCAGCGTTACCACTCCCCGACTCACAGAGCAGGGAATTCTCCCATTCTGTTGCCAGTTCGTGTACACGCCAGCCAGCAAGTGTCCGAACAAGTCCGGCATTGCACTATAAAACTCGTAGGGCAGACCATCCAGTCCCGGCGACCTGTCCCGCGCGCTCTCTGCCAGTACCTCTTTGACCTCCGCAGCTGTGATCGGCCCTTCACAACGCTCCACCTCACTTGCTGAGAGTCGCGGTCCGTCAGCCAGGACATCCCTTAAGGGCTCCCCATGGTCCAACGTCTCGTTCGTCCCAAACAACCGTGCGAAATGCTGATGAAAGGCCTTCTGCATCTCCTCCTGTCCTTCGATCCGGCGCCCCTGTTCGTCAATTAAAGACTGCACAGAAGCATTTCTGCCTCTCCGACTCTCCACATGACGGGCCCATCCGGCAACATTAATACCTTCTCTGCCTACCGCGCGTAACTTAGCCCTGACTCTACTACCTTCGTGTTTGGCTTGGAGGTGACGGAATAATACCGACCTCGCCGCCAACACTCTGGATGCAGAGCCTGATACTATGGCCTCCTCTAATTCCTTAGTTAGATTCCCTTCTACTCTTGCTCTCTCTAAACTTAGCTCTTTACTAAATCTAAGAGACTCTAAACGTATGGCTCTTTTGAGGGCGCACCACCATCTGTTATTAACGATGGCTCCGCATAATGCCCTCTGCACTAATTCCTTCACCCGAGCACGGAAGACTTTACTAGTCAAAATAGACTTGTTCATCTTCCAGTACCCGGGTCCCTGTCTATGACACTTAGCTAACTGCATCCTACATGTCACAAATTTGTGATCCGTGTAGGAAGTACAGTGAAATTGTGGACAACTAACTATATCCCTATCACTGTCTTTTATAATTACCCTATCTAAGTAAGACCTCTGTGAACCGTCGTTATTAGACCACGTCCACTGTGGAACGAACGGTTCATCCAGTCTATAGCGGTCTACTAGTTTATAGCTTGCTAGTAGCCTTTTTAGGCCAGGGCTTTCCCTTCTATTGATTGAGCCACCACTATCCACTTGCGCGTTGAGAATAGCGTTGAAGTCTCCTGTTAACACTAAAGTTTTCGACGTCGCTAGGAAATTTTCCAAATCTCGAAAAAAAACCGTTTGTCTATTTTCTTGCGGAGCATATAGTGCTACCAACCTGAAAGACTGCTTATTCGCGTGTGTCACATCCAGAACGACCAGCCTACCTTCTGGGTCTAGAAAGACTGCACTTACCTGTACATCCAAGCTTTTTTTGAACAGTACCACAACGCCCCCACTCCCTCCTTGACTCGGAGAAATAACTTTCTCGTAATCATTAAGAAGAGGTGAGAACGCCTGTGGGCCGTTCAGCTTGGACTCAGTCACAACACATATATCTATCTTTCGCGACCTGAGGTCGTTTAGGAGGCATGTCTGCTTCCATTTGGACCCCAGGCCACGAACATTTATACACCCTATCTTAACTTCCATGAAAAAAACAAGTTTACATTACCTTTGCAGGAGGGGTTTCACGACTTGCATCGTCCCCTCCTCCGGTATCTTCTATGACTGGTGTAGCCGTTGGTTTTAAAATAATTTTTTCTTTCACGACATGCTGACTCACATCAAAAATATCGTCAGCATATCTCCGTTTGAATTGTTCGTAGTGTTCGGCACTTATCCTCGCCAACCGTATGTGCGGCGGTTTACCTTCAATCGGTCCCATTATCGTATAGTTTTTTTTTGTTATTAGTTCGTGTAATACTTCGTTTTTGATGGTGTACGAAACAATTCTTTCTTGCGGGGGTTTAGGAGCGGGTTTCAATTTGGGAGTGAACGAGGGTATTTTTTCTTGTATGTTTTGCGTTTTTTCTTTTTTTCTTGTAGGGGGAGGGGAGTCTGGGCCAATGGGTTTTTTCCTTTTGTTTTTGGCAACTTCAAACTCCGCTTCTTCCTTACTTTTTCCTTTTTCTATTACGACTTCTGGTGTTTTCGTTTTTCCTTGTTTGTCATCTTTTTTAAGTTCAGTTTTCTCCGGTATTTCTTTCTCCCTTTGGGGAGGGACTTCTTTTTTTTGGTTCGTTTTTTTTATTTTTACACATTCGGAGCGCACGTGGCCCTTTTCTCCACATTTAAAACATCTGGGCCTCCGTCCCTCCACCGACACTCTTGCACTGAGACCTTCCCCTATAAATATCCTGTCTGGTCTGGTCTCGAGGGTATCGTTTGACGCTAGAACTATAAGCTCTAGCGCCTGCCCCTTCCAATTGAGTGCGTTCCTCCTTCTCATTGTGAGTACTTCCACTTGATCCTCCACGTCGTAAATTAAAGCTTCTACCAACCAGTTTACGTCATACCCGGGTGGAATGTCTTCTATTGTGATTTTTGCAGTTCTCCGACCCAGGTATGTGGGTAAGAGCATTACCTCTTCGGTTTTCAACGTTTGTGTTGATACTACTTTCGCAATTTCTGCGGATTCGAATTGGGCCTCTACTGTAGCATTTCGAGGCCCTCTACCGACATATTTTATTTTTTCCCACACAGGGGCAAGACACTTTTCAATTGCATCCGTTTTCATCATCATGATGCGCCTTTCTTTGCAATTGTACACTTTGTAGATAACGGTTCTTACCGCCAACTCTTGGATAGTTTCCTTTGGCGGTATTAACCTTGTTATGTCGTCTGTTTTCCTTATTAGGTTTCTGTACTTGTACCACTGTTCGGGTATCACCTCCATTGCTTCAAATTGTCCGCCTACGGCGGAAGAAAAGCTGCTGGCCTTTTTCTCTTCCTTGGTTACTTCTGGGTCTACTTGAAATACTTGTGTATTATTGAAACAAATTTCTTCTTGTAAAAGAGGAAAGTCCTCATCACACAGTAGAAAGGTCATTTCGTTATCCATATTGAAAAAGTTTTCGTTTTACACGATGGTAGTTTGCTATCTCTCTAAAAGAGAGCAGCAAAAAAGAAAATTTTTGCCCCGCAGGGCGCAATTCCACAGGAACAACAGTTGAAACTTGACAAAATTCACACCAAACAGCAACAAAAAGGACAGAAACAACTCACTAAACTAGGCAGAAGCAATTCAAATCAATACGACGAGCCGGAAGTAGCTTGCTAGCTGGTTAAAGAAGCCTGTTTAGCTCTCGCAAACTTATATAATTATAGTGAAGTTTATTCACTGATCAGCAAAATTAGAAATATAATATTTCTAAATCTCTCAGAGAGATTTAAGCAGTAGTGGAGCGATAAAGTTGTAGTGTATTGTCAACTTAATGTGACAATCCCAAGAAGGGAACACACTACTGCCGTTTAGCCCTAGGAAGCTGGACCGCTTCCTGTTGGCCTTGATGACGAGCAAAGACTCAGAAACATGTCCCTGAATGCTGGCTAGGCTGGGTGGAGGAGCTTGTCTTCCCCTCGCAAACTTAAGGACACAGTAACTGTGTCAAGGCTGACAGGAAGCGGTCCAGCTTCCTAGGGCTAAACGGCAGTAGTGTGTTCCCTTCTTGGGATTGTCACATTAAGTTGACAATACACTACAACTTTATCGCTCCACTACTGCTTAAATCTCTCTGAGAGATTTAGAAATATTATATTTCTAATTTTGCTGATCAGTGAATAAACTTCACTATGATTATATACGTTTGCGAGAGCTAAACAGGCTTCTTTAACCAGCCGGCAATCTACTTCCGGCTCGTCGTACTGATTTGAATTGCTTCTGCCTAGTTTAGTGAGTTGTTTCTGTCCTTTTTGTTGCTGTTTGGTGTGATTTTTGTCAAGTTTCAACTGTTGTTCCTGTGGAATTGCGCCCTGCGGGGCAAAAATTTTCTTTTTTGCTGCTCTCTTTTAGAGAGATAGCAAACTACCATCGTGTAAAACGAAAACTTTTTCAATATGGATAATGAAATGACCTTTCTACTGTGTGATGAGGATTTTCCTCTTTTACAAGAAGAAATTTGTTTTAATAATACACATGTATTTCAAGTAGACCCAGAAGTAACCAAGGAAGAGAAAAAGGCCAGCAGTTTTTCTTCCGCCGTAGGCGGACAATTTGAAGCAATGGAGGTGATACCCGAACAGTGGTACAAGTACAGAAACCTAATAAGGAAAACAGACGACGTAACAAGGTTAATATCGCCAAAGGAAACTATCCAAGAGTTGGCGGTAAGAACCGTTATCTACAAAGTGTATAATTGCAAAGAAAGGCGCATCATGATGATGAAAACGGATGCAATAGAGAAGTGTCTTGCCCCTGTGTGGGAAAAAGTAAAATATGTTGGTAGAGGGCCTCGAAATGCTACAGTAGAGGCCCAATTCGAATCCGCAGAAATAGCGAAAGAAGTATCAACACAAACGTTGAAAACTGAAGAGGTAATGCTCTTACCCACATACCTGGGCCGGAGAACTGCGAAAATCACAATAGAAGACATTCCACCCGGGTATGATGTAAACTGGTTGGTAGAAGCGTTAATTTACGACGTGGAGGATCAAGTGGAAGTACTCACAATGAGAAGAAGGAACGCACTCAATTGGAAGGGGCAGGCGCTTGAGCTTATAGTTCTAGCGTCAAACGATACCCTCGAGACCAGACCAGACAGGATATTTATAGGGGAAGGTCTCAGTGCAAGAGTGTCGGTGGAGGGACGGAGGCCCAGATGTTTTAAATGTGGAGAAAAGGGCCACGTGCGCTCCGAATGTGTAAAAATAAAAAAACCTAACCAAAAAAAAGAAGTCCCTCCCCAAAGGGAGAAAGAAATACCGGAGAAAACAGAACTTAAAAAAGATGTCAAACAAGGAAAAACGAAAATGCCGGAAGTTATAATAGAAAAAGGAAAAAGTAAGGAAGAAGCGGAGTTTGAAGTTGCCAAAAACAAAAGGAAAAAACCTATTGGCCCAGACTCCCCTCCCCCTACAAGAAAAAAAGAAAAAACGCAAAACATACAAGAAATAATACCCTCGTTCACTCCCAAATTGAAACCCGCTCCTAAACCCCCGCAAGAAAGAATTGTTTCGTACACCATCAAAAACGAAGTATTACACGAACTAATAACAAAAAAAAACTATACGATAATGGGACCGATTGAAGGTAAACCGCCGCACATACGGTTGGCGAGGATAAGTGCCGAACACTTTGAACAATTTAAACGGAGATATGCTGACGATATTTTTGATGTGAGTCAGCATATAGTGAAAGAAAAAATTATTTTAAAACCAACGGCTACACCAGTCATAGAAGATACCGGAGGAGGGGACGATGCAAGTCGTGAAACCCCTCCTGCAAAGGTAATGTAAACATTTTTTTTCATGGAAGTTAAGATAGGGTGTATAAATGTACGTGGCCTGGGGTCCAAATGGAAGCAGACATGCCTCCTAAACGACCTCAGGTCGCGAAAGATAGATATATGTGTTGTGACTGAGTCCAAGCTGAACGGCCCACAGGCGTTCTCACCTCTTCTTAATGATTACGAGAAAGTTATTTCTCCGAGTCAAGGAGGGAGTGGGGGCGTTGTGGTACTGTTCAAAAAAAGCTTGGATGTACAGGTAAGTGCAGTCTTTCTAGACCCAGAAGGTAGGCTGGTCGTTCTGGATGTGACACACGCGAATAAGCAGTCTTTCAGGTTGGTAGCACTATATGCTCCGCAAGAAAATAGACAAACGGTTTTTTTTCGAGATTTGGAAAATTTCCTAGCGACGTCGAAAACTTTAGTTTTAACAGGAGACTTCAACGCTATTCTCAACGCGCAAGTGGATAGTGGTGGCTCAATCAATAGAAGGGAAAGCCCTGGCCTAAAAAGGCTACTAGCAAGCTATAAACTAGTAGACCGCTATAGACTGGATGAACCGTTCGTTCCACAGTGGACGTGGTCTAATAACGACGGTTCACAGAGGTCTTACTTAGATAGGGTGATTATAAAAGACAGTGATAGGGATATAGTTAGTTGTCCACAATTTCACTGTACTTCCTACACGGATCACAAATTTGTGACATGTAGGATACAGTTAGCTAAGTGTCATAGACAGGGACCCGGGTACTGGAAGATGAACAAGTCTATTTTGACTAGTAAAGTCTTCCGTGCTCGGGTGAAGGAATTAGTGCAGAGGGCATTATGCGGAGCCATCGTTAATAACAGATGGTGGTGCGCCCTCAAAAGAGCCATACGTTTAGAGTCTCTTAGATTTAGTAAAGAGCTAAGTTTAGAGAGAGCAAGAGTAGAAGGGAATCTAACTAAGGAATTAGAGGAGACCATAGTATCAGGCTCTGCATCCAGAGTGTTGGCGGCGAGGTCGGTATTATTCCGTCACCTCCAAGCCAAACACGAAGGTAGTAGAGTCAGGGCTAAGTTACGCGCGGTAGGCAGAGAAGGTATTAATGTTGCTGGATGGGCCCGTCATGTGGAGAGTCGGAGAGGCAGAAATGCTTCTGTGCAGTCTTTAATTGACGAACAGGGGCGCCGGATCGAAGGACAGGAGGAGATGCAGAAGGCCTTTCATCAGCATTTCGCACGGTTGTTTGGGACAAACGAGACGTTGGACCATGGGGAGCCCTTAAGGGATGTCCTGGCTGACGGACCGCGACTCTCAGCAAGTGAGGTGGGGCGTTGTGAAGGGCCGATCACAGCTGCGGAGGTCAAAGAGGTACTGGCAGAGAGTGCGCGGGACATGTCGCCGGGACTGGATGGTCTGCCCTACGAGTTTTATAGTACAATGCCGGACTTGTTCGGACACTTGCTGGCTGGCGTGTACACGAACTGGCAACAGAATGGGAGAATTCCCTGCTCTGTGAGTCGGGGAGTGGTAACGCTGGTCAGAAAAGACCCGAGCAAGGGGGACCATATTAGTAATTTCAGGCCCATAACTCTACTGAATGTAGAGTTAAAGATTTTGGCCAAGGTGCTAGCAAAAAGGTTGACGGCTGTCGCGGATAAGCTTGTCGGGGGGGCGCAAACATGTGCCATTCCTGGCAGGTCGATCCAGGACAATCTTCATCTCTTACGCTACACCTTAGACAGGGTGGGGAAAGTTTCCGGTAAAGGTGGGGCATTGGTCCATTTAGACCAAAGTAAGGCCTTCGATAGGGTTGACCATCGGTACCTGGCGGCAGTCCTTGAGGCAGCTGGGCTAGGCCCGGATTTCCGCGGTTGGATCAAGGCCATTTATGGTGGCATCAAATCCACGGTTCAGGTGAACGGTTACCTGTCGGAGCCGTTTGAGATCAGGCGTTCAGTCCGTCAAGGGTGCCCCCTGTCTCCGCTTCTGTATGTTCTGTCTCTTGAGCCATTGCTGCGGAGGTTGGAGAAGTTGGGAAGCACCACTAATGAAATCGGATGTGGTAAAGGTGTTTCGGCGTATGCGGATGACGTCACCATCACCGTATCCAAGATGACTCAGCTACCTCGCGTAGCAGAGGCAATCAGAAGATACGAGACGGTGGCAGGGGCAAAAGTTAGCATGGACAAGTCTGTAGGTTTGCGGCTCGGCACCTGGAGCAGCAAGCCGATAACGTCCAGTGTTGTTGGACACTGGACGGATGGCCCTGTTAAGTTGCTCGGAGTTTGGTTTGGTCCGGACTCCCAGACGGAGAAAAATTGGAGCGAGGTGACGAACAGGGTAGAAGCGCTATCCCGGACTTGGTCTGGAAGGGCGCTGTCCCTGAAAGGAAGGGCGGAGGTGGTGCAGACGTTTATTGCGTCAGTTATCACCTACCGCCTCACCGTCGTCCCCTGCCCTGATTTGTGGCTAAACAAGCTGGTTCGGATTCTCTTCCGCTTTTTGTGGAGGGGAAAGCCGCTTGTGAGGCGCTCCGTGTGCTGTCAGGAACCGTTAAAGGGTGGCCTAGGGATGCCGTGGTTGTTGATGTGCAAATATGCACTGAGACTAAGGCATCTCTGGTCTTACCTGGATGGTGGTCAGGTGTGGAATTTGCTCGCCGAGGAATTCTTTCCACGACCAGCCTCTCTAGAGGGATTTAAACCCGGTTTAATTAAAAGACAGAAATCGACTGAATGGCAAAAGGAATGCCGGCAGGCACTTGAGCTAATCCACAAGGCGGGTAAGGCCGGCAGCGGGAATACCACCTCTGCGTTTTACAAAGGGTTGGTAGAGTTTAAAAGTGACGACGTGCTAGGAGAGACACTGGGGCTCGATGAGAACCAGCTATCCAACCTGTTTCGGAACACTTTCAGGGCGGGGTATTTGGATAATTACCAAAGATCCCTGAATTGGCAGTGTTTCAGGAATGCTTTACCTGTCCACGAGAAATTGTCCAGGCACGGGATTTCAGTGCCACCCGAATGTCCAAGATGCGGGCAGGAGAAGGAAACCATCCTGCACGCTCTTGTTCAGTGCACCCATCTTTCGGAGATGACAATTTACGTCGAACACGTGCTGTCGCACCTAGGAAGAGTACAGCTATCGGCTGAGTCTGTGATTAAGAATGCACCGCCCGCCGGACTACCTAAGGAAGGTGAGGCTTGTTTCCTATGTACAGTCGCAGTTATGAAAGAGTGTGCATGGAGAACTCGAATGCAAGGTATGAAGACAAGAACCTTCATCTCCGGCCCTGGAATGCTATACTATTTCAGGTACCACCTGAAAAGCAAGATAGGGCTGGAGAGAAGACACCTGTCTAGAAGAGTATATGAGGAAAGATGGAAGGAAGTAGGAAGGAAGTTGCGAGTGAGCGGCCCTACTTAAAACTTTCCTGAAAAAATACAAAGGTGTAGACTGGTGTACCCTGGAATTAGGTGTAAACCATTGAAAATATTCCAAGTTTTGTAGAAAAATTTTTAAATATATATATTTTTAAACGTATATTTTTTTTTAAAAAAAAGCTAAAAAGACTCACTAAATGACAATTCTTAAATGTTTGTAGTGTCCTGTATTGTCCCATCTATGTATGATATTTTATTATCGTAATAAAGAGAATTGGCAAGCTACTTCAGGCTGATGACGAGCAAAAACTCAGAAACATGTCCCTGAATGCTGGCTAGGCTGGGTGGAGGAGCTTGTCTTCCCCTCGCAAACTTAAGGACACAGTAATTGTGTCAAGGCCGACAGGAAGCAGTCCAGCTTCCTAGGGCTAAACGGCAGTAGTGTGTTCCCTTCTTGGGATTGTCACCATTAAGTTGACAATACACTACAACTTTATATATATATATATCTACATGCATATAGATACATATGCATATAGATACATATATAGCATACACATG